>NW_024704757.1:6913821-6917139 GCF_018977255.1 Callorhinchus milii | reverse complement strand
TGGGATGAACTCAAAAGGAAGAAAGAAACAAGTTAAAATCTGGGTAATTAAGCGATTTTCTCTCCTGAAACTCTGTCTTTATGCTGTTTGTATTTTTAGCTCTCAGTTGAATCTCATTTCATGAAAGATTTGGGGCTGGACAGTTTGGATCAAGTGGAGATCATCATGGCCATGGAAGATGAGTTTGGTAAGTCAGCTTGTGTCTAGGCAGCGAGTACACAGTGTTACTGAGAGCTTGTGCCCTGAAGCTGCCTTACCTGCTGGGGCTCACACCTGGCCCCAGACAGTCTGTCAACCTTCAACAACTCAAACACACAGTCACTCCCAATTTACAATACATCCTGCGAAATGTTTTGAGACGTCTCAATGGCGTGATAAAGCGCTGTATCAAATGCAAGGATTATTATTATTATGTGTTGGACAGGTGCAGTGAGCTGTCCAGAATGAGATCGATTAGAAACAAAGTGAATCCTGATCTGGAGGCAGATGTTTTGGGATCTCTGTGGGAACGGGTTTAACCCCAGGGGTATTCTGATAGGCTGATCATGTGACTAATTGCTACTTGGGACAGAAGCATGAGCCCACAGTCTCTGGTGCAGAGTTGACTGACTGAATGACCTGTGTTGTGCACTTGTGCTTGTTAGTAACTTGGGCAGCGTTGCTCTAATTTATGGGCTGGTAGCTGGTACATTGAGGCCCCAACCTCAATGCCTTCCCATTGTCACATGTTTCTCTCTCAATCCAGCTTCCATGGATCCTGCCAGAGAAGGGGAATGGTGTGGTGGGGGGCACCAGGGCCTATGAGCGATCACAGCTGCTGTGACGGTCTCTTCTGTTCCTGTGGCAGGGTTCGAGATTCCCGATGCTGAGGCAGAGAAGCTAATGTCACCGCAGGAGATCGTCACTTACATCGCAGACAAGAGAGACATCTACGAATAAATCCCTCCCAGGAAGAGAGTAAGTGTCCGGGAAGTGAGGATCGTAGAGTGGTCCCATCTGGTCATTTTCCTGACGTTCCTGGCGAGGGAGGAAGGAAAGCTATGCACTTTTGTGCTTGTGTTTTTTTATTGCCAATCACAATCCAGCCATTCTGCCCAGTCAGTGTGAGAATCTTGTTGGAAGAGAAGAGTGCAGCTCTCTCTCTCCAGTGCTGCCCTATGCTGGAAACTTTCTGTGTTGGCATTAGACACAATCTGGACTGGTGGCTCCTGAGGTTTTAATGCAGTAAAACTGGCACAAGTCTGATCTTTATAAATCGTATAATTCTCTAAGTCGTACATTCACACGAGTCTCGTTCAGTTTCCCATCAGAATCACTTAGATTTCTTTGCACTTGATGTATTAAATAACCTCCTAACTCATAAAGTCACTCCCCTACCCTCCATTACTCTCGTACTTACCGTCTACTTTCACTCGCGGGAAATGAAGTCCTGACCCATCACCGCATTCACACTTGCCGGCTGCATTAAATTACACACTCGCAGCGCAGGTTATTGATTAAATCCGATTTTCTACAATCTATTCAGTTTTCCTGCATAACTTTGCATAAGTTATATTAAATGTTATGGTCCCAATTGATACGACTTTTGTGAGTTTTACTGTTCTCGACCGACACTGACTGGCTGGGGCTCATACAGTGTGGGGGTGGGGGGATGGTGGGCTGTGAAACCGTCTCCCAAAGTGAGGCAGCCCCCCCCCCCATATGCTGTAGAGCGGGGAGTGAGTTATCTTTTTTGACAATTGTTTTTACGTGTTTTACTGCGAGCGGAGCAGTGTGTAAAGTCCGCGCTTGTGTCTTGGCAGGTCCCTCCCTGAGCTTGTGCTCGAAGTCTGGTGAGGCGCTGGCGTGTGGGGAAGGGAAGGACACGAGAGCTACTCCCACCCCCCACCCCCACCTCTGAGCTGTTGTTTCGTCATCCGATTGCATTTGTTGTGTGATATTTAAACAAAAAAAGTTTAAAAACATGTCCTAACTCCACGAATGAATAAACATTGTACAAAACAAACCGTTTTCCCACATCAGAGTCACAACGCACAGCCCCGCACACACACAGAGCTCCAGAACCACTTTACCCACCACCGTCGTCTTTGGGAAGAAAAGTGAGCAACGAAGGGAGGGCATCTTCCCCAGCTCCACCTTCCCTCACCACGGACAGACTTGTCGGCCTCTCTGAGCTCTTGTGACTATCTATCCATCAATTAAAAAAAAATTATTTAGTCACTCAATCCACGACTGTGGGACACTCACTGCTGTGTGCAATTGGCTGCTGCTCTTCGGCCACAAAATATACAGTTAATTCACTTTACAGTATATTCTGTGAAGGGTTTTGAGGCATCTCAACGATGTGATGAGCCGCTATGTCAATTGCAAGGATTATTATTTTCCTATGAACATTCCTGTGTAGCTTCCAATGCGCTGTCTCTCCCTTTTCTCCGCGTCCCCACCCTGTGTTGAAACCGATTTGTGTCCGTTCTTCCCCAAGAGAAGGAAGGCAGCGAGTCTCTCTCCCGGTATCCTGGCCAATGATCTCCCAAATAAAAATGGTGCATTCCCTCCGTGGCTTTCTATGGAACGTTGCCGTGGTCAAATTCGCTGCCTACACAATACAGTCACTACCATTCACAGTGAAATCCTGTGAAGCGCTTTGAGATGGCTTGGACAATGTAATCAGGCGCTATTTCAAATGCAAGGATTATTATTATTTTAATGCCAGGTTTTACCTCGAGGTTCAAACCTCAGAATTGGCAGCTGGTGATAGGAGTGGTGACTCCGCAGGGTGTTCCCGGTATTGCAAATCTAATACCTTCCCGGCCAGGAAACAGAACAGTTACTGAGATTACATGAGAGACGGCCCTGGTCACCAGCAGCTGTAGTTTATTGAACTATCAAACCTCCTCCCTTCATTTATTGGGAAATCTTTTAATCCCATTTCACTGCCTTTTCCCCATACCAAAATAAATATACATCACACACACACACCTCTGTTTATCCAGCAGTAAGTAGGGTCCCAGTTGTTAGTCGATTGGGGGATTGCTTTCCTGGGGTAATCATCCCTCATTCAATCCGCGGCTGTATGCAATTGGCTGCCGCATTTTGCCCACAAAATACACAGTCAATCCACTTTACAGAAAACTCTAAAGCCCTTTGAGACATCTCAACGACATGATAAGGCATATCAAATGCATGGTTTATTATTATTAAACGAGCGCTTCCTGTTGCTGATCCCGGGGCCGGGGAGCTGTGGAGGTCACAGACACCCCAGCCTGAGTCACTATTGGATGGTCAGGAAGGACACAGGCCACAGGGTTGGGCTACAGT
>NW_024704757.1:6711321-6908821 GCF_018977255.1 Callorhinchus milii | reverse complement strand
TGTTAGTTGATTAACGGATCGCTTTTCCGGGGGTAATAATCCCTTAAAAAAATAATAATTTGGTCACTCAATCCACGGCGCTATTGGAAAAGAGAAGGGAGTTTCTCTCTCTCCCAGTTTCCTGGGCAACAATCCCCCAAATAAAACTGGTCCCTCACTCCACAGTCGTGTGTGGGACACCGCTGTGCACAATTGGCTGCCGCGTTTCACCCACAAAATACAGTCACTACACTTTACAGTATATTCTGTGAAGCGCTTTGTGACGTGTGAACGATGTGATAAGGCGCTGTATCAATAACAACAACTTGCATTTATAGAGCGCCTCTCATGCAGGGTAGCGTCCCAGAGCGTTTCTCAAATGCAAGGATCATTATTATTATGATTAGGATTATGATTATGAACCTAAGCCTGTGTTGATGGTTTGCTGGTTCTTGGCAGAGCGGGGGCTGGACCTGTGTGGGACACTGTTCTCCTGCCCGCCCGGGTTCAGCTGTGTTCACACCGAGGCCGGGAATGTGACCTGTACGTCGCTGTGTCACCAACTTTACTGTAAGAACAGTGGCATCTGCTCTCACAGCCACCAACAGCTGCCACTGTGCCGGTCAGTAACTGCCACATTTCCCCGCACAGAGACTGATAGAGAGACTGAGCAACAGTGAGACTAAGAGAGAGAGACTGAGAGTTGGAGACTGAGAGAGAAACAGTGGGAGAGAGACTGAGAAAGCGAGACTAAGAGAGACTGAGAGAAAAATAGAGGAAGAGAGAGAGAGGAACAGAGGCTGAGGGAGAAACAGAGAAACACAGTGACTGACAGATGCAGAGAGACTGTGAGTGAGGTGTGTGTAGGAGTTGGGGTTGGGGTGAGGTGTGTGTTGGGGTTGGGGTGAGGTGTGTGTAGGGGTTGAGGTTGGGGTGAGGTGTGTGTTGGGGTTGGGGCGAGGTGTGTGTAGGGTTTGGGGTTGGGGTGAGCTGTGTGTCAGGGTTGGGGTTGGGGTGTGTGTAGGGGTTGGGGTTGGGGTGAGATGTGTGTTGGGGTGAGATGTGTGTAGGGTTTGGGGTGAGGTGCGTGTAGGGGTTGGGGTGAGGAGTGTATAAGGTTTGGGGTGAGGTGCGTGTAGGGGTTGGGTGAGGAGTGTGTAGGTTTGGTAGGTGCGTGTAGGGGGGGTGAAGTGTGTAGGGTTTGGGGTGAGGTGCGTGTAGGGGTTGGGGTGAGGTGCGTGTAGGGGTTGGGGTGAGGTGCATGTAGGGGTTGGGGTGAGGTGTGTGTAGGGGATGGTATAAGCTGCTGTGGTTGTGTTACAGGTGTCCTGTGGGCAGTGATTACTGGTATATGGGCTCGAGGTGTGACCACCGAATGACACAGCAAAGCCTGACAGGGATAGTGTGTGGGGTTGTCCTGGCGGTGGCTGTGCTGCTGGGAGCCGGAACCATCGCTGCTCTCAGGAGGGTTAAGAACCTGTTGACGGAAGCCAGGACAGACCAGACCCAGAGCAGGTGAGACATGACCCTCAGCCCGTGATGTTCCGTCACTGACCATCAACATGCGTGTACATGTGGAGTGGTGGTGGTGGGGGGGGGCGGTCGGGGTCAACACACTGACCTTTTACCTCTAGCACTGGGGATTCGGTTCCCCCCGGACGCTTGTAACCCTGGGGACAGTGTGAGGGGAGAGGAGGGGGTGTCAGAGCAAGTGGTGGGGGGTGGGGAGGGGTGGGGGAGTTGCCCATTAACCCTCTTATCTTCTTCGCAGTTACAGACGTTTCAGCCGTTTTGATGACCTCTCGGTCCATGACTGGTCACGCTCTTGGCTGAACTCCACCAGCTCCCTGGACAATCCCGTGTTCAGCCGCTCGGACGAGTTTTTGCACCTGCACATGCTGGACAGCAGCTACTACAGCGGCCTCGACCCCTTCTCCAGTGGCCTCCACCCCCCCACAGACACAGGTACCAACATCTCACACAGCTTGGAGCTGGCAGGGAGGGGGGTTATTGTCTTCCATGTCTGTCTACACATCCACACTCGCCAAATCTGACAGCTATTAATAATATTGTCTCAAAGCACTTGACAGAGTATACTGTAAAGTGTAGTGACTGTATATTGTGTGGGTGAAACACAACAGCCAATTACGCACAGCAGTGTCCCACAAACAGTTATGGAGGGAGTGACCAATTTTAATTGGGGGAATGGTTGGCCAGGACACCAGGAGAGGGAAACTCACTTCTCCTTTCAAATGGGATCTTTAGCGTCCACCTGATCAGGCAGACGGGGACCTCGGTTTAATATCTACTCCATAGTTCGTCATTTCTGACAATATAACCCCCCCCCCCCCCCCCCGGCTCTGTAGTGGAGAGTCAGCTTAGACTTTTTGATTCCAAGTTCCGATGTGGACCTCAAACCCAGATCTTCTGACTCAGAGGCGAGAGGCTACCACTGCTGCAGGTTAAAGGGGCTGATCTGTTTGAGGTGTTTAAAATGATAAAGGGATTCAAGAAACTATTGCCTCTGATGGGTGAATACTGAACAAGAAACATCATCTTAAAATTAGACCCAGGCCATTTAAGACTGAAATCAGGGACAGTTTTTCACCCAAAGGGGAGTGGGAATCTGGAACTCTCTCTCTCTCTCTCTCTCTGCCCCAAAAGGCAGTGGATTATGGCTGGACTGAAGTGTCAAGACTCAGGTGGATAGATATGTGTCAGCACAGCACTAATCTGGGCGGGTAATTGGAGTTGAGGTGCAGATCAGCCATGATCTTATAGAATGGTTGAACATTACTTTGAGGGGCTGAATGACCCACTCCTGTTCCTATGTTTGCTATGTTCCTGTTTGCTATGTTCCTATGTTTGCTATGTTCCTATGTTTGCTATGTTCCTATGTTTGCTATGGGCCAGGCTGATTCACTGTAAAGAAACAGCTTGATATTTTTGGCTCAAGTGTGTGAATTATTATCATTATCTCATCCCCTCCACCCACACGCTGGGTGACAGTTATGGGCAGGACTATTTTCCAGCTTCCTGCGAGCCCCCCACCCTCCCCCATCCACTGCAGTCTGTGATCCCCCGGGAGCTGTTATGTTGACCTGGAAACTTTCCTGTTTAATCCTTTAATCACTGTCGCGGTTCAACCCCCGCCCAGGGAACACTAAACTAATGGAACCGATAACCTCAGAGGAGCCCCTTCTCCCCACCCCCCCGCCCTCCTGCCCAGAGAGAGAAGCCAGGATGATATCCACATAATATTAGTAATAATCCTTGCATTTGATACAGCGCCTTATCACGTCGTTGAAACGTCTCAAAGAGTTTCACATAGTTATTGTAAAGTGGATTGATTGCATTTTCTGGGCAAAACGTGACAGCCAATTGCGCACTGCTGTGTCTCAGACAGTCGTGGATTGAGAGAGAACTTTTTTTTTGTGAGGGATTATTAACCCTGGAAAGCAATCCCCCCAATCCACCCAGAGTCTGTGGTGCTGGACCATCCAATTTTCAAGACTGAGGTGGATAAATGATGATAATAATACTTTTTGTCAGGTTGACGTATCAAGGGATACGGGGCAAAGGTGGGTAATTGGGAGTTGAGGTAATAATAATAATAATAATAATCCTTGCATTTGATATAGCGCTTTTCACGTCGGGAAGACGTCCCAAAGCGCTTCACAGAATATACTGTAAAGTGAATTGACTGTATATTTGTGGGCGAACGCGGCAGCCAATTGCGCACAGCAATGTCCCACAAACAGTCGTAGATTGAAAATGACCAATTTATTATTGTTTTTTGGTTTTTGGAGGGATTATTATTAGGCTCTGTGTGGAGTAAGGAAACTTGCCCAAGGTTTCGCCCTGCCTGGAATTGAACTCAGGTCTCTCGCTTGCAAAGCGAGTGCTCTAACCACTGAGCTACAGGACAGTCGTGGATTGAGAGAGAACTTTTTTTTTGTGAGGGATTATTAACCCTGGAAAGCAATCCCCCAATCCACCCAGAGTCTGTGGTGCTGGACCATCCAATTTTCAAGACTGAGGTGGATAAATGATGATAATAATATTTTTTGTCAGGTTGACGTATCAAGGGATACGGGGCAAAGGTGGGTAATTGGGAGTTGAGGTACAGCTCAGCCACGATTTTATAGAATGGTGGAACAGGCTGAAGGGGCTGAATGTCCTCCTCCTGTTTCTATGTTCCGGGGAGCAGGGTTTGCTCGCGTACGCGCTCCAGATCTGTCAGCGATACATCACCGCTCGCCTCAGGTCACCCCCAGCCCCTCTCTCATCGCCGCCTCCTTCCTTTACAGTCTGCGGACGGTCCTGGACCTCAGTGACGGGAGCGTGACCGAGCGTGGCGACTCCGGCCAAGCCAGCGCGCTGTCTGTCTCCAGCTGGCCTCCAGAGCCCGGCCCCTGGGCACCGCTCCACGCTCTCTATCAACTCCAGCTCCACTCACCGGTTAGTGTCTCTCTCAGTGCCTGGCACTTGCTATTATAACAATCTCACAGCAATGTGGATTGGTGGATCGCTTTTCCGGGGGTAATAATCCCATCAAAAATTCACTCAATCCACGACTGTTTGTGGGGACGTCGCTGTGTGCAATTGGCTGCCGCGTTTCGCCCACAAATAGTCAATTTGGAACGTCTCGAAGACGTGATGAGGCGCTAAATCCAATGCAACAATTATTATATTGTTAAACCTGCGAGTGGTTTAATTTGTAAGTTTATATACTTCTCCATTCTTTCTTCCCCTCGGTCGCAGTTCAAAGCCAGGAGGCCTCGCTCTTACTTTGAGGGGATGGAGCTGGTGAGCATGGAGAGGAACTGGACAGCTTAGCCCCGGAGAGAGAGAGAGATGCTGACTGCCCCCCTCTCCCCTCCCACCCCCCCCAGCCTGGCTGCAGTGTTTTCCAAGGTTTGGGTTGAGGTGGAAACGCCACACCCACCCACACGATTTATTTCCATGTTTATTTTGTGCTGCACAGAAACAATGAGTGATGCACTCTCTCCGAGGCTCGACCTCCAGTGAGCTGTCCCACGCATTTCCTCTGGGATGGCTTTGGACTGGATGCCGTCTGCTGCCTGACCTCTGCCCACCAACCCCCTTCCCTTCCCCCAATGGGAGGGCGGTTACTGTGGGAGGAAGAGACGCCGGGCAAGAAGCCAGCAGGTGGCCAGAGGAATCAATACCGCAAAGCCTAGAGAGTCCAGTAGCTCAGTGGTTAGAGCACTCGCCTCGCAAGCGAGAGACCTGGGTTTGATTCCCTAACAGGGCGAAACCTTGGGCAAGTTTCCTTACTCTACACTCTGTTTACCCAACAGTAAGTAGGAACCTGGCTGTTGGTCGGTTGGTGGATCGTTTTTCCAGGGATAATAATCTCTTCAAAAACAATTTGGTCGCTCAATCCACAACCGTGGGACACTGGCGTGTACAATCGGCTGCCGCGTTTCACCCTCACAGTCTATTCTGTGAAGCGCTTTGAACACGCCTCAAAGACACAATAAGGCACTTTTATCAAATGCAAGGATTATTATTATATATGATTATCAAGAGACAGTACAACAGACAGAGAAGGGAGGACACCTCGATGCTGAGCAGCCAAAAACATCATGATTTTTATTAATATTTGGAGAAACTTCATAATTCAACAACCAAATTATACATTTTACAATCACATTCTATTTGTAAACAGTTAAAAAAGCCACTGACTTTGCTTTGCATCTTAGGACAGACAGTTATAGAGAAGGCAATGAAATGGTGGCGGCTTGCACTGTTAAAATGGTATCCGTGTTTGCGTCTCTCTCTTGCGCGCGCGATACAAATAGGAATACCCTTTATGGCAAAGAACGAAACAAAAAAAAAATGTAATAACTCGTCTTTTTTCTTCTTCTTTGTAAAACTCTTAATACACAACAACTTTTACATTAAAACTTCTTACAGATAATGAACGATGATTTCTGTAAACCACGGACCCGGTTACAGCAAAAATGCATAGTTAACAGATCTCAGCTTCACGGGACAACAATTGGGACATGGGGACGGGCGGGGGTGGGGTTGAGGGGGTGGGTTTCACACTATTAGCCATAAACATTTAAGCCACTCAAATGGGAATATAAAGGAAAAAATAAATGTATATACCACTACGCATGTCAGCAAACCAGCTTCACTCACTAATAAAAAGACAGCGATTTTCAAAAGCAATGTGTAGAGTTGCGGCTTTAAGCAGTTAACTT
Source organism: Callorhinchus milii (assembly GCF_018977255.1). Taxonomy (NCBI): domain Eukaryota; kingdom Metazoa; phylum Chordata; class Chondrichthyes; order Chimaeriformes; family Callorhinchidae; genus Callorhinchus; species Callorhinchus milii. Next base: position 6,902,606 of record NW_024704757.1, on the reverse strand, counting down.
GGCAAAAAGGGGGGAAAAGAACATCAGGAACCTTTACAGAGCAGTAAGTTATTTTCAGTGCTAAAAAGTCGGGAGTTTTCCTACAATAACTAGCAGAAGTTTCTACTTGGGGGAACTATTTCCTGAGAACCATGCTCTTCTTGTTTCAGGATATAGAGGAATAGAAAACAAAAGAAACATGGTTAAACACTGTTCAATATTCCCAGAGATAGAAAACATCTTCAATCCTCAATAATTGGGGGTTTATTTTCGGTCAATTTTTTCCTTTTTGAATTTTTTTTTGCTTTTTTTATGTGTTTTGCTTTATTTTTTTTGAATTTTTCTTTTTTAATCAACGATGGAAGAGTAAACATTTTTTTTCCCTCAAAATGTCTGTAAACAAGAGGGGCGCACGCAAACCTGGGCACCTCCCCCAGAGAGAAAATTCAAACGAAACTGAAAAAAAAAGCTCTATTGAAAGTGCTTTGTACCCTTTTGACTGGCCGGCCGGGCCAGCAAGGTCACACCTTAACTGACCAGTGTCACGTTGCAGGTAACTCTTTAGTTTCAAGTTGGGTAAGAACAACAGGTCGGTGCAATACTTGGGGGTTTTAATAACTTGTAAGTCAGTCTGAGAACTTGATCTTACTCCACAATACCACAATAAATTCGGTACACATCAAGGCATAGTAAAAGAGCACACTTTCCCCTCCCTCTCTCCCTCCCGCCCCTCCCTCCCCAGCCCATTTTGATTTTAAACAGAGCATCCTTGAGTAAACATTTCCACTTGAACCGTGATCTCTCCCCCCCTCCTACTGCCAATCGGAGGGGGAGTGGTTGGTTCTCAGTGCAAAGATAACAGCTCTGTACTCTCAACATCATCAGCAAACAATACCGAAGAGAGAAAAAAAAACTTTTGGAATTCAAGGAACAAACCTGGTGAGTGAGTGCACACGAACTAGCTCATTCTAAGCAGTTTCTCTCTTGTAATGGATAGCACTATTTGGAAGTATAAATATATACCTTTTTTTTCACATTTTCTTTCCATATTGGCCTGCATGATTCAAGTATTAAAACTGATATGTCCTGGGCTAAAACAAAGTGGAAATAAAGGTGCAGAACGGAACATTTCCACACGCGACCCCTTCCTTCCTCTCCTTCCCTCCCTCTCTGCAGACGAAAAGCCCATTTAGTGCTGCTTTTCAAGATCGTTTTGAGGTCACAGTTTAAGTCACGAGTATGTATACAAGTTCATATGGATTCTCCACCACCAAGGTGGTCGACGGGGAGGAAAGCGTTGATGGGGGAGGGGCTGCCGATGCCCCGGGTCTCGCTGATGCTCGGGGACCCCCACAGGCTAGTGGAATAATTGGGGGTCCCCCAGAGAGAAGTGCCGTGCAGCTCCCCCCCGCCCCCCGCCAGCCCAGCACTGTTCCAGTGACTGAGATCGTTGCGGTTGGAGAAGGGGTGAGAGCTGTCCATGGATCCCATGCGGCTCTGGCCGGATCCCAGGGATTGCCAGCCCGGAGAGGGGGTCAGCGACTGGCCTTGTGCAAAGAAGCGATTAATCTCGTCTTCACTGGCAAACTCGGCAAGAATGGTAGTGTTCCCTAAAACACACCTGTCAGTGAGAGAGAGAGAGATCAGCGTAGTTCCATCACCAGCAAACTCAACACCCCTTCCCGCAAGAAACCGGACCCATAGTAATAATAATAATGATAATAATCGTTGTATTTGATGTAGCGCCTTATCAGGTCATTGAGACGTCCCAATGAGCTTCACAGAATATACTGTGTATTTTGTGGGCGAAATACGGCAGCCAATTGCACACAGGGGTGTCCCACAAACAGCCGTAGATATTTTTTTTGAGGGATTATTACCCCCGGAAAGCGATTCACTCACCAATCAATTAAAAACCGTGTTCCTACTTACTGCTAGGTAAACAGAGGCGTGTGGAGCAAGAAAATTTGCGCAAGGTTTCGGCCGGGAATCAAACCAAGGTCCTCTCGTTTGCGAGATGAATGCTCTAACCACTGAACTACAGGACTCTATACGCCGGGGCAACCTTGGATGCTACGGAAGCAGATGGGACCTGGCAATGCCCTGGAAAGTTCCCCCCCCACCCCACCGATGAGGACTTACATGTGCAGAGATTTCTGTGCCTTGGCTGCCTCTTCTTTCGAGCTGTAACAGACCAAAGCATTTCCATGGGGCAGGTTCAGGTGGAATGTTATCAGCGGGCCGTGCTGCATACACAGTGTCCGCAGGGTGGAGCCATCAATCTGCAGGGACAAACCACATGGTCAGAACTTACAGAGAACGAGAGCAAGCTCAACACTGACTGAATCTCACACGCACACCCCACCACCCCACACACAAGGTGTGAAGCAGATGTCAGCCCACCTCCAAGGGGAAGGGCAGACACAGTGTGAAAGCTCGCCTGGCTGATGTGACCACCAATAAACTGTAAGTGGCCACTGGCTGAGCTTACCTGAGGCGTGAGGTTTTTGAGAACAAGCCAGTTGGTTATTCTCCCTGAGCTGATGTCACCCCAGCTTGGACCTGGGTAACACAAACAAAACGATCAGGTTAACATGGAGACAACGGTCTCACTTTAGAAGCCACGTATTTATCCACATAAAGGTATTTTATAAATATGTATATTTATCATATAATTGTGCTGCCGCGTTTGCCTACAAATATGCAGTCACTCCATTTCACAGTAAATCCCATGAAGCGCTTTGAGACGTCCTTCCGACGTGATAAGACCAAATGCGAGGATGTTTATAATAAATCTTTGAAAGATAATAGATTGATATGCACACACACATACACACGCACCCACATTAAAAGACTGATGCGCAATGCTCTTAAAAACATGCATTCATATAGTGACCCTCATATGGGGTAGCGTATCGGAGTGCTCTCAGGCAATGCCAGGCTACCTGCTCCTAAGGCTCTCTGTGTGAGGGTCACTTTGCCAGCCTGGCGGCTGCACTTACCGGGGGTGTATCTGGACTCGGAGTTCCCCCATCCCACCCCCAGGCGGAGCGAGCTGTTCCCCCAGGAGTGGGAAGGCTTGTGACTGGTGAGCCCCGGGGGCGGGCGGGACGGAGCTGTAGTGTTTTTCGGAGGCAGCGGGACTTTCCACAGCTCGTGAGCCAGGGAAGTGTTGGTAACTGGACCAGGAGACCATGTGGATTTGGGGTCACCGATTCTGGCTGTGAAGTGAAACCACAAATAAAAGAAAGTCAATACATGATAATAAAATAATAATAATAATTTGATATAGCGCCTTATCATGTCATTTGAGATGTCTCAAAGCGCTTCACAAATAATATACTGTAAAGTGAATTGATATATATATTTATATAATTTTGTTGTTTTTAAGGGATTATTACCCCCGGAAAAGCAATCTGCCAATCAACTAACAACCGGGTTCCTTCTTACTGATAGGTAAATAGAGGCGTTTGGAGTAAGGAAACTTGCCTCACGTATTGCCCTGCCCGGGAATCGAACCCAGGTCCTTTCGCTTGCGATGCGAGTGCTCTAACCACTGAGCTACAGGACTGCACAACAAAAGATTACATTAAAAACAACAAGATTAGAATTAGGTTTTCCAAAGTCAATATTTGTGCTCAAAATGAGTTTGAAAAAAATGAGCGTGCATCAATCCAATGGGAAATGAAACAGTGCACAGTCTCTCACTGGTGGCGAGACTTGGGGCTGTGTCTGACCTGGAGTGCTTTGTGCTGTACTGCTGAGGGAACTATTGTAGCTGGAGGCACCAACAAGGGACCAGGCACTAGTTGAAGGCAGCGTGGTGTTCATAGAGGACGATGACCCTTTGGGAAACAAGGCAAGAGAGAGTTAGAGGTATCAGACAGTAAAATACCCACCATCACAGTCTCTCTCTCTCTCTCTCTCTCACTCACACACACACACACACAAGCAGAAAGAGCCACCAGAGATAGCACCTACCGTTGTTCCTGTCCCTGAGGAGGTCGAGATCCCTGGCGGTGGAGATGGACAGGCCAGTCATCACACTGCCGGGAGTGACGTAAGGGTCAGTTTCAGGGTCAATGTTTTGATAACCTTTCCAAGGTTCACCAGGACGAAATTCTAGCAGGAAAAAACACACACACAAAAGCGGTGAAGCTAGGAGAGAACAAGTGATGGATATAGAACAGCAAAGGCCAGCCTGCCAGTAGGCTTCCCACTCACACACACAGCAGCCGGCTGTGTACAGACAAGCTGACAGGAGCGCTTGACCCTGAACCAACAAGTCTCTCATCCACACGGCTCACATCAGTTTCTAACTGACAATAACATACAAGGTTCCTGAGCTGAACTGCAAAAAAAAAATTCAAATGGCAAGTACAAGGGATGAGGGACTTCAACTATGTAGAGAGACTAGAAAGGCTGAGATTATTCTTGTTAGAGCAGAGAACAGCGAGGGGAGATTTAATAGATATGTTCAAATTATGAGGGGTTTTGATAAGAGTAAATAGGGAGAAGCTCTTTCCTCTGGCAAATGGGTCGGTAAACTATATTAATAATAGGTAATCTACATAATCCTTGCATTTGATACAGCACCTTATCATGTCTTCAAGACCATCTCAAAGCGCTTCACAGAATACACTGTAAAGCGAATTGACTATATTTTGTGGGTGAAAACGCGGCAGTCAATTGCACACAGCAGTGTCCGTCCCACAGACGGTTGTGGATTGAGTGACCAAATTATAATGATTTATTTACGAATTTTGCAAGAAAAATCAAATTGAAAGTACAATTGATTGTTGTACGAATTGTTGTACTTACTATCAAGGCTGAGAAAACAACAGAAATTGGAATAAACGTTTGACGAAGGATTAGGACAGACAGACAGACACAGCAGCTAAATAACCTGAAATAAAAATAGAAGTCACTGAGAACGCTGACCAGGCATCATCTATGGAGAGAGGAAAATGAGTTAACGAAAGGTCATCGACCTGAAACCTTAACTCATTTTCCTCTCTCCATAGATGCTGCCTGACCTGCTGCGTGTTCCCACTGACCTTTGTTTTTAATGTCAGATTGCCAGCATCTGTGGTGTTTTGCAGTATTAGCTGAATAACCTTACCTGGTGGCCAATTAACATTGCTAGAGAGCTTATCATTGGGCGATTTGGCACTGGGCCAGCCATCTCCAATGGATCCCGGAGGGCTGACCAAGGAGTTACCGGAGAAGTCAAAGTGACCAAAAGGAGATTCTTCAAGCAACTTGCCCGACGAACAAATACTAAGACCACTTGAAGTAGCACCTGGAGATGGAAAATCAAAACTGCTATAATAATAAATCATAATAATCCTTGCGTTCGACACAGCACATTATCACATCTTCGAGACGTCTCAAAAGCACTTCACAGAATATACCGTAAAGTGAATTGACTGTAATATTTAGTGTTAGACAAGAGAGTGTATGTGGTGTGAGGGGAGGGTGATAAGAGTAAGTGCGTGTGTGTGCGGGGGTGTGTGACAGAGCGAGCGAGTGAGAGTTATATTAAACATTGCAGAAACGGAAATTAATTACACTTCAAAACGTTTGTGCAAATTTCTACCAGGTTCCAAGCCTGCTGTGCTCCCAGGAAATCTGTACAGGTTGTTCAATGATCACATGCAGTGTTGGTGGCGTTACATTGGAAATGTCAAGGTCATTTTAGAACAGCAGCAAATGATATTTACACAGCGCTTTCACATCAGGAGGACGTCCCAAGGCACTGGACAGTCGAGGATTTGCACCCGAGCTGGGGTTATCAATACCACCAATAATAATGGTAATATTAATGAACTATATTAATATTATTTAAAGAATCTGTATCGAGCTGGGGTTCTTACCATGTTTGCTGGAGTTTTGATCTAGAGACGTATTAACAGGAAGGGTCTCCAAGGCAGTCCACTGTTTCAGTCGGGACTGTTGTGATTGTGGCTCTTTCAGGTTAACAATACTGCCGAAATCCAGGCTGTTTACATTCAAGTTGGGATTCAAGCCTGAGAACAGAAAGCAGCTTCGTTAGAAGTAGCACAAAGCAGGACCCAGCAGGGAGTCCCCTCCCCCTTTCAGCAGGCAACACGGACAGCGACTGGCTTATTACTGAAGACGAATGACAGTGGTTAGACTTCAGTACTGTCACAGCCGGGTGCAGTGCAGACCTGAACTCTGGCGTTCCAAGGCAGACTTTCAGTCTTTCTTTTAACCCCCATCAAATGATTATTTATTACCCCCTGGAAAGCGATCCGCCAATCCACTCTAACAACTGGCTTCCTACTTACTGCCAGGTAAACACAAGTTTCGCCCCAGCCGGGAATTGAACCCGGGTCCTCTAGCTTGCGAGGCGAGCGCCTTAACCACTATGCTACAAGACTCAGTGCGTACAGCTCAAGGCCTGGGCTTCTTCACACGTCCGCCAGCAAACAGACCAACAACCACGCACAGTACTTACACACCGGCCTGTGCTGAAAGCCGCTGAGCCACAGCCACCACCCTGAAGGCCTTAGCAGAGCAGGAGCTTCGAACACAGTTGCACCGTGCTATGTAACATCAGAGTGAGAAAGAGAGAGAGAGAGAGAGAGAGAGACTCACGGCCCCGACTGGACTCAACCTTGCGGGTTCCCCGGGGCGCACTGGCAGAGTAAAGCTTAGACAAACGGATGTGTATTCACCTCTTGACATAGACCTGCTATCTTGATTGACAGGCTTCCTCGTCGACCGCTGATGGCTGGGCGAGCCAGGCAGGTGGCTGTTTTGGTTACACAGGGGCGGGCTAAGGAGGCCGGGGCTGCAGTCGGTAGGAAACATTTTGGCCATGGAATAGTCTAAGGGCATGTGGGGGGCATGAGCAGCCTCGGGCTGGCCTGGCCTGGGTCGGGGAAACCCACCTAAAGGGTAGCTGCTGTAGGAAGGCAGCGAAGGCGGCTCTTTTGTCTGCAGCTCGGGAGGGGTGGGGGGCATGAGGTTCTCCAGGAAGGACTTCACCGAGGGCTGATGCATCGGCTGAGGCTGTGGCTGCTTCATCAGGAGGCTGGTGTCCATCTGGCGCGGGTGTTGCAGCATCTGTTGCACGTTGAACACACGAGCCGCCTTAACGTGTGAGATAACACAGCAATGTCAGTGACAGGAGCCGGCCAGAACCAGCGAGGCAACTCCACTGGGTTATTACATCACAGCACATCCACAACCCTCAATTTTTCCCGTCTTTTACAGTGAGAATATCATCATAAGAATAATCCTTGCGCCTTACGTCGTTGAGAAGTCTCAAAGCGCTTCACAGGATACAACAATAATCCTTGCATTTGGTATCGCGCCTTATCATGTCTTCCAGATGACTCAAAGCGCTTCACAAGATATACTGTAAAGTGAATTGACTGTGTATTTAGTGGGCGAAATGCAGCAGCCAATTTGCGCACGGCAGTGATCCACAAACAGCCTCACAATGGAGCGAGCGACCAATTTTATTTGGGGGATTGTTGGCCAGGACACCAGGAGAGAAACTCCCTTCTCTTTTCAAATAGTGCCATGGGATCTTTAACGCCCACCTGGACAGGCAGACGGGACCCTATGTTTAAGGTCTCATCCGAAGGTCGGCACCTGTGACAATTACAGCTCACCCCAGAGCACTGCGTTGGAATGGTTACAAGGACAACGCACTGAAGAACGGAATGCACACCCTGCCAACTACCGTCATCGCACGCTGTGCCTGAGTGTTTATAACCAGGCCACGGGGCAGATGTTAAGCCACAGTTACAAAGACTCCAGATAGCGAGAAGTGATCCAGCAAATAATAACAACAAAATTACATTTATGTAGTGCCTTTCATGTCGGGAGGATGTCCCAAGGCGCTGGACAGACAGAGTTACGGATCCGAACTGAGGATCAGGGTGGGGGAGGGCAAGGGTGGGGGGGAAGCAGGGAGATTGAAAGCACGGTCGAAGAGGAGCGTCTTGAGGTGGGTCCTGAAGGAGGAGGGCAGTTGGTACCTGTTCTGGAGACTGGCGGAGAGGGCCCGGCATGTTCCGTACGTTCTGAGCCTTTTGCTGTTGCAGCAACAGCCGCTGGCATTGGGGGAAAGAGAGAGAATAAAAATGAAGCCGCTTGTAGCCGCTGCGGAGAGGCACAGAGCTCGCAGTCAGCGTAGCGACTGACGTACCTGGAGCTGAGAGATCTGTGACAGCTGGTTCAGCATGGCTACCTGCTGGGGGGCAAAGTTTAATAGTGCAGGGTTCAGGCCCCCGTTGCCTGCTGTGTACTTCAGTAATGATGCTGGAACCTGTCAGAAGGGATAGAGGATCAGAGTTAGAAACCAGGCGAGGAGCTAATAATCCATTGTGGGTTTCAAGAGGGAAGTAGATAGGCATTTCCCCACCCTATCAATGTAGGTCAGGCCTTCAGTCTCTGCCCCCACCCTTTGGAACTCCATCCCACAGTCCCTTCACCTCGCTCCCTCCTTTGCCTCCTTCAGGGCATGTCTCAAAACCCTCCTCTTTGACCACACTTTCGGTCAACCTCCTACCCCCACCTTCCCTGCCTTCCACTCCCTCCTGATCCCAACCCCCAGCTCGGGTCCAAGTCTCCGACTGCCTAGTGCCTTGTCATGTCCTCCCGACGTGAATGGCGCCGTGTAAATGTAACCTGTTGCTGCTGTGATACAAGAACACGTAAATGGGTAATGGGGATAGCGACGACAGTGGGATTAAATGGGCAGTCTACTCAAATCCTTGCAGATTAATAACCAGGATAAATTACAAGCCTGAGAGCACAGCACGGGCTGCAGAGAGGTGAACATGGTTAATTGGGAGTTTTGCTGGATTATCTGTGGTGGGGGTGGGTGAGGGGTGGGGGGGAAGGTGTGGCAGGAGCAGGCCTGATGAGCTGAATGTCATCCTTGTTCCCACTCCCTATTTGTAGGGAAAATGGCTGTGGAAAATGAGGTGTTGCTGCCCTCTGGTGGTAGAGCTCCTACATCTTGCCCTTGCTCCCCACCCCCCAAAGCCCCCCACACCAAAACGCCATCAAATCCAGCAAACAAATCCCAAACGTAACAGCACAAACACTCCCCCCCCACCCCATGGCACAGCCCAATCACCAATACCTGAGGGGATAATAATGGAGGAGGCACTTGAGTGCGGAGATTAGGCTGAGATGAGTTAAGAGGTTGTGCTGGAGGCTGTTGCATCCCCCTGGCTTGTGCTGCTGCATTGCTGCCGCCATATAGGTTCGGATTGCCATTCTGCAAAGGAAAGCAGAGAGTTAGTGGGCACAGCTAGCTGGGCTCAGCGACCACCAGCCTACAGAGTTCAGCACAACCAGGCTATGTGCAGACAGAGCAACACACGGGAGGAACACACAGATCACATACGCTGCCCAAAGGGTGAGGTGGATAGATGTTTGTTAGGTTAGGGATGTGTGTGTGTGTGTGTGTGTGTGTATGTATGTGTGGTGCGATGTGTGTGTTTATGTGTGTGGTGCGATGTGTGTCTGGTGTGTGCGATGCGTGTGTGGTGTGTGGGTGCATGGGCAAACAACAAAGAAAAAACAAAAGATTTTTTAAAAAGGGGTGAAAAGAAGAAATTGTGCTGGGATTTGCTGTAAGTGAACACAGTTGCAGTGGGAGCCTGCGAGGAGGCTGTGGAGTGGTGATTGCCAGGCTTACCTGTCGGCCAGGGTTCCCGGTTTGCATGCCCAGCCCCATTGAGCCCATGGCCTGATTAGGTAGTGCACTGTTTGAGGGGAGCAGCTTCGTGCTTGGTGTGGACATGTATGGTAAGGTTTGGGGCTCCTCAGCTAGCATGCCGTCTTGATGTGACAGAGACAAAGACAGCTGGACAGTAGTAAGTTCAACAAGTACCCAGACACGAACCGGTGGTGGGGACACAAGAGGGTTGGAAAAGGCACACACGCAGAGCAGAGCCCACAGCAGAGGCAGCGGTGGCAAGGGCAGAAACAAGAGAAAAAACATGGGGTTAGTTAATAGCTAGCTGACAAGGACAGGCACAGTTATAGGCAAGACTCACCAGCCAACACAAACAGCTGCATTGTGTACAGCCCAGTGGCAACCAGGAATGTAAACCACATAGTGCACACAAAACAAGCAGCAAACATCATAGCACAACACATTCACAAACATAGAAGCAAAGTGATTTTCAGGCTGCTCTACAGATAGCTGGTCTAGTCTTGCTCTCACCCTCCCTCGCTCCCTTCTTAGCTGGAGTTAGATTAGAAGATCAGCCATGATTGAATGGCGGAGCAGGCTCAAAGGGCCGAATAGCCTACTCCTACATGTTATGTTACTCCCCTTCCCTCTTCTTCCCCTCATTTGCCAGAGTAACTCTTATAAGTTTTGACATGATAAGGCACTATATCAAATGTTATTATTATTAGTGCCAATAATAGTACCCCCCCCTCCCCACCCCGAATCTCATTATAGTAGAATCCTTGTAGCGTAGTGATCAGCGCGCTCATCTCACAAGTGTCTCACAAGCCTTCAATCTCACATTGTGCCTCCTCATACACAAGCTTAGTCTCTCAAACTCGCACAGAAGCTAAGCAATTCCTCTCTGTACAATGAGCAAAACTGACCTTATCATAGTAAGGATTGCGATCCATGGAAGACTCTTTGGAAATCTGGGGGCGAGAACCCGGCCCTTTCCCGATAATGCCAGTATATTCGCCAACATTTAGTCCGTGCTTGTCCAGCTCCAGTCTCTTGTCTCTTAACATACCTAAAAAGGGGGGATAGCTCATGGATTTGTTTCCCACATCGTTTGTTTGACTTGTCTGAAAGCTGATAACGAGAGTAAGGAAGATGAATTTATTATCAACGCCATCTTACCCACAGGAAGATCCATCTTATTGCTCTTTGCTTCTTCAACAGGGTCCCTCTGCAACAATAACACAAAACATTCAGAATATAAAACTAACAGAAAAATAATCGAGGAACAATAACAAGCCTCGGGAAATATCTAGACACGTGTGCTTCCACAGCACAATGAAATCCAAATCCCCGCTATTAGACGTAGCCTCAACCACGATGTAAGGTTTGAACCCAGAATAGAATTCAGCCCGTAAACCCATAAATCAGCCTCAGCGGTATAGAGTGGCTGTTGGCTGCTCAGCATCGCCAGGACGCTGTGCTGCACTGAAGGCAGGAGTCACTGGGACCAGTTAATCAGCACCAGAAGTCTTAAGTGTTATCGGTGTCCTGGAGTCCGTCCTGACCCCACATTATATACAGAACTTGATGCAACAGTCATCAGAGTTATATACAACTCAGTCCTTCACTCCAACTCGCGACTAGAATCTGGCTCATCTGGAAGCAAAAACAGAAGTGGCTGGGAATATTCAGCAGGTCAGGCAGTATCTATGGAGAGAGGAAAGTGAGTTAATGTTTCAGGTTGATGATCTTTCGTCAGATCAGAGATGAAAGGTCATCGACTTGAAACGTTAATTCACTTTTCTCTCTCCACAGATGCTGCCTGACCTGCTGAGTGTTCCCAGCCTTTTCTGTTTTTATTTCAGATTTCCAGCAGCTGCAGTATTTGTCTTTTGTTAATCTGGAAGCAAACTGGAAAAGATTCAAACTGCAGCAATGTCCAGTATGTTTGTGTGTGTGGGAGAGAGAGAGAGTAAGAAGGCTCCAGGTATCCCTTTGTACTCACAGCAAATCCAATGTTTGAGAATTGTTTCATTAATTGGTTCATCCATACTTCCTCTGTTTTGTTCCCCATCTTCATTGTTCCCTGCTTAAAAAAAGAGACACTTCATCAGCTAAAACCTCATACACATTACGAACACAACCTGCACATTACACACAGGTCATGATCTACACTATCATAACCGCCTTAACTCAGACACATCCACTTTCTGCTTCCTCTGCTCTCACAACACATTAACTAGTTCAGAGATCAGCAGCAGGTGAGGGGGCACCGAGCACACATCCCCCCACTGCATTACTGCTGCCCCGCTGGCAGAGACAACAACAAATTATATTTCCACAGCACCTTTCACGTCGGGAGGACATCCCAAGGCGCTGGGACATCCTCGTAATTAATGTGGCAGTGATGGTAGTGGAACAAGTGCATTGCAAAAACACGGTTAATATGTCGGAATCACAGAATCATACAGCACAGAGGAGGCCATTCGGCCCACCGTGCCTGTGTTGGCTCTTTGAAAGAGCTATCCAACTATTCCCCTCTCCCCCGCTTTTACCCCATAGAACTGCACATTTTTCCTTTTTAAGAACCTATCCAATTCCCTTTTGAAAGGTATTATCAAATCTGCTTCCACCGCCCTTTCAGGCAGTGCATTCCAGACATAAGATGAAAACATACAGTTCATAATTCATCAAGTTGGCACCAAGACCCATGAGGCCTACCTTTTGCGCCATCTTTTTTGCTGCCCAGTTTGTAGCGTTGTTGTCCTGTGAGCCATTGTTGTTCCACATCACATCTCCCTCCTCCTCCTCCCAGCTGGAGTGCCGGGTCCCTGGCACAGACGCCTCCTCGGCACACCAGCCATCTTGCATAGGTTTGGGGCCTGGAAAGAACAGAGCATTAAAGCCAAGCTGAGCTGATGTTAGACAGCATCAATGTTGGCTTGCACTATCTGGACTTTGCTTCTTTCCCAGCAGCTCAGCCCTCAGCCAAGTCACTCACCTCAGATGCCTGAACAACTACCAACGGCTCTATAAGTACTTCATGGACATCGGTTAATGGCATGCAACGCACACAGAAAACAGTTTTGCTGCAATTAAACCCCAGTATAGACGGACAGATTGCCTGCCTGTGTGTGCTGACTGCCACCTACTATCAGATTGATGAAACAAGTTCAATTTGTGGGTGTTGATGTTGGGCAGTCAGTTTCTCCCTCCAGAGAGGAATGACACCAGTGCCAGAGTGCAGGCCAATTGCTTTACCCCTGGATCAGAGAGGGTAACGGGAGCAAGGGGGGAAATCAAAAGAGTTGTTCAGGTCATGTATGTGGCAGCATAGAGTTTACAGCAAGTGTTCATGAAGAAAGGCTGCATGCAATGAGCAGAGTGAGGATTAACAAGTAGCACTTACAACCAGAGTGCCAACTGATGTTGAACACAATGGCTTGTCTCGATTAATAGCAAGTCACACCAGTGCTGGCCTTGGGGAAACTGAACCCCGAGGCCCTGCCCACAATGACTTGTGCCCAAAGTCCAATAGTTGTACCGGTGTTAAATTTAGTAAGAGGGAGGAGGTTTACCCGCTCTGTTTGTAGTTGGTGGGGCAGCGGGAGTGTTGCCCCAACCAGAGGTACCAGCACGGTCATTAAGTGACTCTCCCCAGCCGGATGATCCGGTGTCCATGGGCTGTCCCCAGGCTGCGGTTCCATTGTCCATTGGCGCACTTAGTGCGGACGAGTCTCCCCAAGCCTCTGGCTTTGTCTGAACGCCGTAAGACTCTCCCCAACCTTCAGTAAATAAAAGGAAAAACAAAAAAAAGCCCAGTTGATATCCTTCTGAAGACGAGACACTCGGTACTCATGGACCGAGTGGTGAGTGGATCATGGACGGTATTTTAGACATAAATGTCTCACGACTCAACACAACAAGCGGGAAAAGGCAGGTCACCCACAAAGAGAATATTTTCCACGGCCTGTTCACTAAAACGTGACACTCCATCTGTTGCTTCCCCCAAACCCCACAATGGATCTACTCTTCATCGAGGTTCCAGCTTCATTTCCCCCTCCCCTCCGACACTGTGCTGTGCACTGGAGCATTGCACCAATAACAACTACAACAACTTGCATTCGTATAGTGCCCAGCTCATGCAGGGTAACATCCCAGAGCTCCAACAGTAGATGAAAGGTCAGTCAACAAGAAAAATAACTTGCATTTATATAGGGCTCTTCACGCTAGACGGCATCTCAGAGTGCTTTAGTCTGGGAACAGAAGGGGCTTTGGTAGGAATTGAAGAGTCAGATGGATACCTTCTTGCTTTTATCCTTGTTCTAGTCTTCCAGTGTCAAGCCCCACCAATTCACAGTCTCGACCCTCCCACTGTTCCCCCTCCATGTAACCCCTTCCCCTCTCCAACATGCCCCTCCCTGCGTTTAATGTTGCATTGAGTGCAATCTCTATAGCAGCCACTTGGTGCCACTATTGTCCAAGTCCTTCCTGTATGAACACGATCAGTTACGACCACAGTAACAGACGTGATTAGCTCATCACAAAGCAAACCATTTCTCCACCCAGGACTATCATAGCCACTCAACAGCAGCCACTATTTTGTCCCCAGGCTGTGGAAAACGATCAATTACCTTTTACAGACATATTCTTCTGGAAAACCTTTCTTTCTCTTCAGATAATTTCTTGGATCATTTCTCCTGCACCTTGGAACTCCAGCATCTCGGAACCCGGTGCAAGTACCAGCAAAGCCACGGGCATCCACTGTCCCACGGGTAGAGCAAAACTGACCTCTCTACTCTCAAGCCACCCACACTGGGACTCTGCTATTCCAATCAATGAAGCAAACCAATGCCCTCGGTCTCCGCAGCACATCAGTTACCAATTTTCATCAATTCCAAGAGAGCCCTTAAAATATTAATCATCACCTAAGCATTAAGCTCCTTTGCAAAATGAACTGGTACCAAGACTTCAGCCTTGTCACAACGGCAACATTTGGCAGCGACACACAATGACGCCATTTAGTGTGTTGCCTGAATAATAGCTTTGTACAAGGCACTCGTTCTCTCTCCACAGGCTGCAGATAATCCAGAACTCTGCAGCCCGTGTCCTCTCCCGCACCAAACTCCGTCACCCCATCTCCCCCGACTCCACTGGCTCCCTGTCCTTCAGAGGATCCAGTTCAAGACTCTGATCCTCACTTACAAAGCCCCCCATGGTCTCGCCCCATCCCGCCTCTGTGACCTCCTAACCCCCTACCAACCTACCAACCTCCGCTCAGCCGGCTCTGGCTGCTCCACGTCCCCAACCCACCCGCCCCACCATTGGCAGGAGAGCCTTCAGCCACTCTGCCCCCAACCTCTGGAATTCCATCCCCCAATCACTCCTCCTCGCCTCCTCCTTAGCCTCATTCAAGTCCCGCCTCAAAACCCTCCTCTTTGACCATGCCATTGGTCACCCCCTTCCCCTCCCTTCTCTCCCCCCCCGCCCCCCAACCCCAGCTTGGGTCTGAAATGCTGTACGCCTTGGGACATCCTCCGGACGTGAAAGGCACTATACAAATGTAATCTTGTTGTTGTTGTAGTCTATTCCTACTCATTGTAATAACAATCCTTGCATTTGACATGGAGCCTCATCACATCTTTGCAAGATGTCTTAAAGCACTTCACAGGATTTTTCGCTGCTCAATGTCTTGTTATTGCCCAAAGGTTGCAAGAACACCCAGGCACCGTCAGTCAGGTTTATCTGATGTATAAATGAATGGGAACAGTAACCGGAATCCTGCGCTGGGCAGCCCCGCGATAGGAACCAGAAACTGAGGGAAGGAATGATCGGTGCTGATAACAGTAATAAGAATCCTTGCATTTGACATAGTGCCTCGTCACGTCTTTGAGACGTCTCGAAAGCTTCACAGAATATACTATAAAGTGCCTAAATTGACTGTATATTTTGTGGGCGGAACGTGGCAACAATTGCACACAGCAGTGTCCCACAAACAGTCATGGATTAGTGACCACATTATTATTGCTTTTTTAAAGAATTTTTTTTTGAAGGGATTATTACCCCCAGAAAAGCAATCTGCCAATCAACTAACAACCAGATTCCTACTTACTGCTAGGTAAACAGAGGCGTGTGGAGTAAGGAAACTTGCCCAACCTGCCCGGGAATCTAACTCGGCTCTTCTCACTTGCAAGGTGAGTGCTCTAACCACTATGCTACAGGAATCCAAAAGTACTTTTTAACCAAGGCACAATCAGCATCAGATCTCCCTCAATTTCCTCTAAGGTAAGCTCTATCTCATCCACGCACGTCTATTTTTACCATCTATTTATTTGTAGGTTTTACAGAGCAAACAAAATGCACCGTTGCAACATTGACCAAAAGGTCACCGAGCTGAACGTTAACTCACTTTCCTCTCACCATAGATTCTGCCTGACCTGCTGAGTGTTCAAAGCATTGCCTTGCTGGCTTTCCCCAGTTCCCCTTGTGAAACTCCTGCTCGGATAGTGAATAGCCTTCACCCTCAACTACCTAACCATACACAGACTGTAACATTCAGAGCTTTGGCCAAACAGTGCATTGGGAGCATTGACATTCATCTGTCTCTGTCTTGTCTACAACTAAAGGTGACTGACTTTCCTTGGTTGACAGTCCAGTAGTTAACACAACAAACATTTTTCAAACTGTCAAACTTTCACCATTGGCTTCAGGTCACATGCAAGCTGAAGGTCAGTCACAGTGGACATTTCCGGACAGGCGTCCCCTCCCATGAGCCCCAGAATAAACATCCTTTAATAATACAAGCATCAGTGAACAGCAAGCACCTTGGGAGTGAGTCTCAAACTCTGAGC
This sequence comes from Callorhinchus milii, assembly GCF_018977255.1. Taxonomy (NCBI): domain Eukaryota; kingdom Metazoa; phylum Chordata; class Chondrichthyes; order Chimaeriformes; family Callorhinchidae; genus Callorhinchus; species Callorhinchus milii. The sequence goes on along the minus strand of NW_024704757.1, from coordinate 6,886,088 downwards.
ACAAACATCTACAAATGCACAGAGCGAACTGTCTGAACACTTAGCAGGTTCTGGTCATCTCTAGAGGGTTAGAAAGTTAGAAATATTTCTCCAGCAGCACTAGAAAGTGAGATCAGACTGGTCATTTGAGTTTCTTTAAACTGCTAAAAGCCCACACGTGTTCGGTCAGGGTGATCCAACCTTTCGGCTGTCGCAGGCCGGAAGCCCTATTTGAGAAATGTCCGCGGGCTACATAAGTAATAATAATACTATTGCAGCGCTTGAATCCTACTTAACTAACCGGCAACAGTAAATCTCCACAAATGGTTTCTCCCCCGCCTGGTCACCTGCAGGGAACCCCAAGGCTCCATCATTGGGGATGTCATCCCCAGACACGGAAGCAACTTCCACATGTATGTGGATGACACCCAGATCTATTCTCTTCCTCCAGATGTGACTCCAAGTTCACTGATGTCCTGTCAGCTTGTTTAACGTACATCAAGACCTGAATGAGCGCAAATTTCCTGCAGTTGAATGTCGGCAAGATGGAAGCTCATACTCGTTGGCTCCCATCAACGTCTTCTCTCCTGCGGGTCTGAACTCCTCAAACTCCCCAGCCTGTCCCTCAGACTCTCTGAACTAGTGCCAACGTTGGCGTCAGGTTCCATCCCCAGCTTTTCTTTCTACCCCACATCTATTCCCTGACCAGGACTGGCATCCTCCCACCTCCACCACATTGCCCTCCTCCATCCATACCTCACAACAAAAGCTGCTGAAAAGCTCGTCCTCGCCTTTGTCACTTCCCGGCTGGACTTTTCCAATACCCTCCTCGCTGGTCTCCCCAGCTCCATCATACACAATGTTCAACTAATTAACAACTCTGTCACCCGGATTCTCATCCGAAGAAAACTCCGTCCCCCCATCATCCCAAACCTTTCCAGGCTCCACTGGCTCCCAATTACTGAACACCTGCTGCCTCTGCTGGGCTGGCTCCGACCTCCTGTTTGTCCTTCGTCCCCTCCACCATCGGTAGCCATGCCTTCAGCCACTACCCCCTAAAATTCTGGAACTCTCTCCCTCAATCCCTCCACCTTGCCCCCTTCCTCCCCACTGTCAAATGCCACGTGAACCACCCGGCCATAGGTAATAAAACTCACCACTGCCACCGTTCTCCTTGCTTGGCATGGTACTCGGCGCTGGCATCTGCTGTGGTGGCAACTGCTGCACTGGTGGTGGTGGTGGCTGCTGCAGTGGTTGTGCCTGCGCCGCTTGGTCTGAAGCGTTGCTGCTGCTCTGCACGTTTTTGTTCCACATGTTCACACCCCTGTAGTTGTACTTGTTTGGGTCTCCCCAAGCCGAAGTCCCATCGTCAATCTCTATTTTGCGACGGATAGACTCTGGAGAAGGTTCCTCCCAGCCTGTGGGCTCGTCTTCCTTTGCTGGGGCCGGGCCGCTGTGCCAGCCGGGAGCGGGTTTAGCTGTGGTGGAACCTGGTCCCCAAGAACCATTGCTGTTATGTTGCTTGTTCCAATCCGGAGAGTTGTTTGGCTTAGCTGGCTCCCCCCACCCTGGGGACGGAGTGGGTTTGCCTGACTCCCCCCACCCTGGAGATGGAGTGGGTTTACCCGGCTCCCCCCACCCTGGGGATGGAGTGGGTTTACCCGGTTCCCCCCACCCTGGGGATTGAGTAGGTTTGGCTGCCTCCCCCCACCCTGGGGACTGAGTGTGTTTGCTCGGCTCCCCCCACCCTGGGGACTGAGTGGGTTTGCCCGGCTCCCCCCACCCTGGAGATGGAGAGGGCTTGCCCGGCTCCCCCCACCCTGGGGACGGAGAGGGTTTGCCAGGCTCCCCCCATCCTGGGGACTGAGTGGGTTTGCTCTGCTCCCCCCACCCTGGGGATGGAGTGGGTTTGACTGACTCCCCCCACCCCAGGGACGGAGTAGGTTTACCCGGCTCCCCCCACCCTGGGGATGGAGTGGGTTTACCCGGTTCCCCCCACCCTGGAGATGGAGTGGGTTTACCCGGCTCCCCCCACCCTGGGGATGGAGTGGGTTTACCCGGTTCCCCCCACCCCGGGGATGGAGTGGGTTTGGCTGCCTCTCTCCAGCCATTTGTATGATTGGGGTTTGAATTGTTGCTACCTGCCCACGTGCACGAGCCAGAACCTGGCCTGACAGGCTCACTCCAGCCAGCCACAGACCTATCACCATCACTATCCCTATCCCTTTCCCAGGCACCCGAGTTCGCCTTCTGTGGCTCCCCCCAGTGGCTAGTTCTTGAATTCTCTCCCCATCCATCACCTCCAGACATGCTCCAACCTTGGTTAGATTTCTGTCCGTCAGTCCATCCCTGTTTGACCTTCTCCTCCTTATTCCCTCCCCACGTTTGATTGCTCTTGACCATTCCTGTAGCAGCAGAATTATCTTCACACCCCCCTTGACTGCTCGAGCCTTTGGTGTCTCCCCAGCCTGTGTTACAAGAGACTTTAGTAGGCTTTGGGTCCGCCCACCCAGATACTGATGAGGTATCATTACTGTTTGGGCCAGGTCCATCCCCCCACCCACCTGAGTTTGAAGTCTGGGAAACGTGACCCCCCCAGGCCTCTGTTCCAATGTCAGTCTTACGATCACTCTTGGGTGATGGTTCAGTGTCCCAGGCAGTGTTCTGTCTGATTGGAGTCTGACCCCAACCTGTGTTGCAAAGGACCCGTGGGTCCAAGTCAGTTCTACTCAGAATACTTTGGGCTGACCCTGGTTGGTCAGGTTTCCTTTTCTCACCACGCCTGCCTCCCGTGCTGTTGGCATCCCCACTGCCTACGCTCGCCCGGTCGTGGCGACTCCCAGTACTCTCTGTGCTCCCTTCACTATCGGCAGTACCTTTGGCCCATATATTGTTCTGTTCGTTCAACTGTGATGTACTAGAGTTCTGACCACAAAGAGTATCATCTAGACTTTTCCATCCATTTGATCCCTTCCTATTACCATTTCCATTTAGACCATTATTGGAATGATTGTTAGGCAGTTTGTTCCATTCCCCGTTTGAGACATTAGTGCCAGTGTTTACATTAGTTGCTAGGTTTCCACCCCAGACTCTTCGAGTCCCTCCAGAGCCCATACTGTTCCCTGCTCCCCATGCTAGATTGTGGGAGTTGACCACACCGGATTCCCAGGTGACCCCTCCTCTATTGCTTCCCCCATTACTTTTGTAAGCGGTACTCCCCGATCCATTAATAGAAGATTGTGCTGGAGTTGCATTCACAGTGTCGCCACTAGCTTGCCCCATGTTACTGCTCAGGCATTTATCTCCAGCGTAGTTAGTGCCAGATGTGCCCCAAGTCGCATCATAAGTCCCACTGTTCATTCCCTCACTGATTCCGCCATTGCCAAGCTGAGAAACGGAAGTGCCATTCGTAGCTGAAGAGGCCTGAAGCTGAGATGCATTTACTGTGCTCATTCCCAAGGGTGCACCCCAGGCTCCAGGCCCCGCCATTTTAGGCAGTTCACTTGTCTGCATTGAACTAGTAGAGTTTGGTAAGCTAGAGGTCAAAGGGTTAGTAGTGTTATTTGGTCCATTCATTTCAGTGTTAAGGTTTTGAGGTTGTCCACTGAATGAAACCTTCCTTGTACCATTAACTTCTGCATCAGAATTCTCCTGCACTGCTCCCCAGGAGGCATGGGAAGATAGTCCCAAGTTAACACTCGCGTTATTCAGCATTTGACCTACAGTGCTACGTTGTATATTGGTGCCTGAATTGCAACCTGCCACAGGTCCTTGCACAGGGTTTACTTCGTTTTCCAACACCGGCCAGGCACCCAAGTTGGCATTTGGATTCAGGGACCCACTAGCTGTGGAGCCCAAGCTGCCCCAAGCATTCAGTTTACCACGGCCATTTTCCAGTTTGCCATCTAGGTTTTCTGCAAAAGCCTGGCATGTGCTTGATGAAGGGCCACGGGATCCACCCCAAGACCCATTAATACTTCCGTTTCCTACATTATTGCTGACGTTTCCAACCACAAACTGGTTGGATGATCCATTTCCGTTGGCTGTTCTGTTGCCATCGCCATCACCAACTGTGCTCCCTGAAGCCATGATATTAAGGTTCTTTTCCGAGCCAGAGCTTGAGGCAGAGTCAACGTCCATGCATTCTGAAGCCAACTCAGGGTCGCTGCCAGTGATGGAAGGCCAGGCTTCCTTATCAGACCTATCTACAATAACTTTATCCCAATTTGTAGTGGAGTCACTGGTAGCGGAGACAGGTGCCCAGTCACAATTTTCATAATGCGACCCCAACCCACTGTGGTTTAAATCTGAAACAGAAAAGAACATGAACGTTACATTCTGTCCACATTTCAATGAGCTGCTTTTTAATACACTGTCATTAATATTTACTAAACATCACTATTAATCCTCAGCCTGCTGTCAGGTCTACAAGATCCCAGTCTTAGAGGCAAAGTGAAGTTGAAAAACTAGAATTTATCTATTAGAGACCCGGCTTGTAATAGGACTGACCCAAATGTAGGCAACAAAGCAGACAATTTCATTAGAAATTGAAGACTGACTTATTTTCCATTTTGCACCTTCCTTATCCTAATCGTAACTTTGACTACTTCCACCTGTTGTAACTTTCTAAGTTTAAGACTAATCATTGTCCTTTCCCAGTTCTTCCTGTGTTCACTATTCTGGAAGTGGGTGCATGGGTTTCTAAAATCAGGATCTCATTGACGCATTTTTTCAGCCAGTGAAAACCAGACAGACTCTGTGTGACAAGACCGCAGAACAAGTGTAACCCACGACAACCCAGGACACGAGAGCAGGGAACAAGTGAACATATCGAAGTCTCCACACAACAAAACCTTTGTATAGCGCCTTTCACATCGGGAGGACGTGACAATCAGTGCTTCGGACCCGAGGTAGGGGTTAGGATCGGGGAGGGTGATTGAAGGAATGGTTGAATAGTCTTGAGATGGGTCTTGAAAGAGGCAAGGGAGAGGGGGTGAGGCAGAGGGACTGCGGGACGGAGTTCCAGAGGGTGGGGGCAGAGTGGCAGAAGGCCTGCCCGCCAATGGTGGAGCGGGCGAGGCGGGGACGTGCAACAACAACTTGTATGTACTGTATACACCGCATTTCACACAAGATAATGCATTAGGAGCGCTTCACAGAGACTGGTTTGGACGTCCAGCAAGGGAGAAGGGGGAAGTGACAGTAATGGTAAGTGTGTGCGGTCAAAAAGAGTTTTTTGGGCAGGATTGTATCAATTTACATATATATTAAAACCCTTTGCATCAGGACGACATCTCAAGAGCGCTTTACACAGCTGACTGAGCACCAGCAAGAGTATAGAAACCTCCATTTAGAACTTCAAAGAGTGAGGAAATTCATGAGAATCCATTTTACCTTTAATCCTGAAATGCACCAATAACTTTTTTTTATATAGGACCAAGTACTTCTTGCCCAACAATAACCCGTGCATTTTTGATAACAAGTTTGGTTTTTGAACACAGACATTCTCACTCCAACCAGTATTTGAGGATTTTATGGTACTCTTGAGTTCCTGGTGAATGTTTTGCATGGCACTGGAGCTTCCCAGTGCTTTTAAAGGGCTCTCGAAGCATTTATACCCATGGCAAGACGGCTGGAAACTGCATGTGGAATCACTTGACTTGGCTCTGATGTCGTGCCATGGTTGAATCTTCTAGTGAGTCTAGTCTTGCACTTAAAGAATGGGCATTTGGGTGAGGTATTGGCTGGCAGCCAGCATGATGATACTCAATCCCCAGCACTCAGCAGCACTGCCTCAAGGGGCGAAAACTGCCATTAGATTTTCTTTCCAGTGCGTAAGACGCAGGCTGAAACCCGATTTGTGGCATTCAGCCCAGCCACTCCTCCTGGTTGGGTATCAGTAAGCTCTGGTTACAATCATCAGTTACCCAAAGCCATTTGTCACTTACCTAGCCGTCAGTGTACAAGGACTGCATCCACTGAGTGACAGCAATGGCTTCCACGCAGTTAGTCTGTCCCAGGCACACTGACGTTCTGCCTAATGCAGGGATTTATTCTCTTGCTGAACGGGGTGCTGGTGTGCACTCTAAACATGCACATAACTTGGAAGTTCAGGTCAGTGGACGAATGCAACCAGCAACACGCTTTGTAAGGTGGACAATTGGTGTCCAGGTTAGAAAAGAATTACACAAGCCTTCTGCTGGGGAGCCAGCGACCTGAAGCTGAAACATATAGACCAGAAAATCAAGTGCATGTCCCTCGTGCCCTCCATTCCACCATCAGTGGCCGCACTTTCAGCCACTACGTCCAGAAAGCCTGGAACACTCTTCCTCTATCCCTCCACCTTGCCCCTTCCTTCCTCATCTTCAGGTCGCTCCTGAAGATCTTCCTCTTCGACCGTGCCCACGGTCAATCCTCCCACCCCGCTCGGCATCGTGCTCCGCCACTGTTAAGCTACCCTGCGTGAGTGGCGCTATTTAAATTCAAGTTGTTGTACATTTTGCTTCAGTCTCCCTGGTGTTTTGTCAGCCAGGTGTGTAGCACGCAGACACCGATCAATGAATGAAACATCATTCTATACAATGTCTACATACCCGCTCCAGCGACAAACGCACTGACATTGGGAAAGAACAGAATTGGCTGTCATGCTTTCGCTCAAACAACCCGCTGAGGCCGAGAATCGGTGTCAGTTGGACAAGAAACCAGAGGGGACTGGTTGCTAGAACAGTACCCGATCAGGTGAAGAGCACGAACAGCTGCGAAGGCTGAGGGAAAACGGGGGGAAAGAGATGGGAGGACTAACCACAAAGGTGTGAACAGAACGTTTACAGGGTGTAAAGTTACCAACGGGAGGAAATCATTGTTACCGGGAGTTCTGTGTCACTCCTACTCTCACGTTTTTAAGTTTCTAAATAAGCGGATTTACAGATATTTTGTTAAAACCTGTTGCTTTCTCTCTCCCCACTCCCCTTTCTGCACAGCAAAGTACGAGCCAGCAACCCAAGTCTAACCCATCTGCTGCCCATTAAACGCACACTGCGGGGGCAGAGATAGCGATTTCTCACACCTTCACGCAGCATCTTGCCCTTCTAACTCGAGACAAATGGCAATGTACAAAGGACTCTGCCAGATCCCCGACACTGTGTCACACAGCAACTGGAGCACGGGAATCAGGTACCAAGAGAAGGCAAACAAACGGAAAGATTTGCTCCATTTTAAAGTTTAAGCAGCTTTAAAAGTTTTACTCTTAACTCCAGCCTCTGACACAAACAGTACACTACGTGAAGTCGCGCAGTGTGCCTACCCAGAGGAAAATGCTGCCAGCACCAACAACCACAGTGGAGACTACATTACAGCTGTGAGTTCACATGCCGAACAGTAAAGGAGACGAGTCTTCGAGAGGCTACGACGAACGGGATGTGGTTTTCGCCATCTTGTCTTCCAAAATAATGCTGATATATAAAGGAGGAATCAGCAGAATACATTCCCATAGCGTGGCTGGGTTAAGACACAGGAGATGCTCATTAATGCTGAACATCTAGCACACTGAGCTCTTGCCCTTTCCAGACAACAACGCTGAACTAAGGTTCCTTTCCTCCTCTGCTGGGCTCCTCTGATTCAAGTTGCGTTGAAACATGGCTGCCAAAGCCTCCCTTAGAGCTGATTCTGTCTCTCTGCCAAGGTTAGGCTGAGCTGTCTCTCACACCACATGCAAACAAAAAAAACACCCTTCCCCTAAACAGAGGCATTTTCAACTTTAAAAAAAAAGTTAATAGTTTAAAAAAAGTTATTAATAAGCCTGGCACAATGGCACGGAGTTGTCCATGGCTGTCCCTGTGAGAATGACACAAATCATTCCTCCTGTGAGATGAGTCGAGACACAGCTCCTGCCATCAGTGCGCTCGTCAATATTGAAATGCAGCCAACACAATCACAAGCACAGCAACCCAGCAGCACTGCGTAGGACTCGCTGCAAGTCCTTTAAGAAATGGCTGCCGGCCGAAGCAAGAGGCAAGGCGAGCCAGTGAGCGAACGAGTGCAGCACAATACCCCGGCCTCCCAACCCTCCGAACAGCCTCCCGGGTGCACCCCCACCCCCCCCAATACAACAGCCGCTCTCACACCACGCCGCACCGACCACAGTCTGGACTTTACTCAATTATTTAAAATTGTTTCGCCAGAACACTGCCTTTTTTTTTTGTTTTAAGAAAAAAAAGGCTGTTAACGTTTAATCCTGGGATCATTCTGCATAATTAGTGCAGATTGTTTAATGGCAGTTGTTTTCATGCCGGCGGCTGAGGGCTGAGTGCCGTGTGGAAACTGGCTACCAAGGGGAAGTGAAGGTCAAACCAGCCTGTTTGTCTGCCATGAGCTTAAGTGAAGCAAGCTGCCTTGCCAGTTGCTAGGGCAGTATTCCTATCACACAGGCTGTAGTCAAGTGTAACTCGAGACGCGATGAGAGTCTTGCCATATTTAAGTATATATATATATGTATAAAAATGTGTACAATAGATGTAAAGCTTTATTGATAATATTTGCTGAGCTTACACTGTACTGTGGTGTGGACCTGACTTCTTCGCCCCTCACTACATGAGCAGTTAAAATTCAGTGTAACTGAAATGAACTCAAACACTGTCAACATTCTTACCGGGAGATTAAATCTCCTGGTTTCAGGAAGAAACATCAGGGAGCAGAGAGGAATCTCTCCGGGGAATTGAGGGGAAGCGGTTACTCCAGGAATCCTGGGCATTCGGTAAATTTACGGGCAGAGTGTCTGATTACACTTACAGTGAAGCCCGGCAACCAATTAACTCTTCCCCATCCAGGGTACAAGTGGACAGATGATCAATTAACATGAACTGCGCACAGAGTTGGGTTTTTCAGCTGAGCGAGCAGTTTCAAATCAATACAACTAGGCTGTGGAAATAAAGCAACCTCTTTAATAAGCATGAAAATGCAAGCAGGGCAAGTCTGAGCAACGGGACGGACAGATAAAGGTACAACAGTTCACCTGGTAGCTCCTGTTCTGTACTTCTCACTTCAGGGTGCATTAGAGCTACACCTGAAGCTACTGCAGGTATCCCCCCCCCCTCACCCCCACTCAGGGCAGTCTAAAGGAGCAGCAAAGTTAACACTCACATTTTCCATCTGTTACCTTTCCTAGATAAGAACAGGCTCCTCAGCCCACCCACCAATTTATTACATCATGGCAGATCTTCCCTAAACTCAACACAGTCCATGAATGGTGTAACAGGAAATAGTTTGGTACCCCCCTCTCTCCCCTCCCCTAGAAGAACTGCAAGAAGACACCAAGACTCAGTAGAAATAGTCTAAATAGACTCTGGGAACAACTGGGCTGCTGAATTTACACTGCACCCAAAGCAGCGAGTGCCCTGCAGTTAGCTGTGCGACAGAACCATGCGGATGAAACAACACTTAACTGGAATCAGATTTTGATTTAAAAGTCCAAAGATTGGGTTGTTGCAAAGTTTACACATTCTGTGAAGCATTCTCCAGAGTCAGGTGTTAATATTCAGTTTGCTACACACCTCAGAGCTAGACGTGTAATGTTGAATGTCCTACAACAGTTTCCATTCCCATTGTGAAGTATGTGAAGAGGAAAGCGTGGTGAGATATAGCCGGCAGGTCAGTCTGCGCACATACAAGCACTGCTGAATACATGTGATTCATTCAGCGACCAAAACAATACAAGCTCAAAACAGCTGAGTGGGCTTCTGACAGCCACAGGCACACCACAGTGAGAGAGGGGACTGAGGTGTGCAGGATCTTACAGCTCAATTATCCCGAGCTCAGCATGAACGAGTTCATCCATGTTCTGAATTTGTTTTTCTTTAAAGGGTTAAAAGCGGGCACAGTACAGTGGCCAGAACTGCAAAGAATTGCTGGCAGTTCGTCTCCATGGATACCAATCAGTTTTGTTAAACCCATTTTCAGATTCAGAGTAAGATCTGGCGACTTGTTGAGCTCCAGGGCTTTCCATACAGTAGAGAGTAAAAGCTTCACCCAAACTCCTTTCCTTGAACAGCCGAGCAAATGTTGGGCTTCATCCGGAATGTGGTAACAGGATGAATGTGGTAACAGAGGAGGTGGTAGGGGAATGCGATGAGGCACTATATCAAATGCAAGGATTATTATTATTATTACTACTATTGTTGTTATCTCACTCACTGTGTAACACTGGCACCACTGCTCACAACAGTGTCTGTGTAACAATGAGGAGAGGCTGCACTGCAAGTTCAGGGCCCAATGCCTCTCTTCACATCACACAAGTTGCAACATATCAGTGAACGGAATAAGCCCTTGAACACTGATACCCTGACTCTGACAGGCCTTTATACGCCAATGTTATTGGATCCATTCTGTGTGTTGTGCGTGTGGGTGAACGGCCACTAACCGTGATGAGGTTTCCGCCCCGTTCACTTTCAGCATGCACGGCCACAGCAAGCAGCTGAAAGCTGATCCGACACCGGAGCTCAGCGTTAGGTGGAGTAGAACTGCGGGCTCCAGGTTACAATTATCCTCTCTTCCTTTGTAGAGACTGTGAGGCTCTCTGCTCTTAGCTCATCTTGGGTATGGGGCAAAGGTGGATATTTGGAGTTGAAGTACAGATCAGCCATGATCTAATAGAATGGTGGAACAACCTCGAGGGGCTGAATGCCTACTCCCGCTCCTATAGTCATGTTCCTACGACCGGTTATTGTGAGATGGGCTGCAACCACAATAAATTTGCGGTTCCCAAACCAGTCTCGTCAGGCTTCGGCTGAACTCAGCTGGTAGCATCAGCCTGTACGAAAGCTCCTCCGTAATGCTAATGCATCATTCATGTAAGCTCTCATCATAAACCACTATGGAAGCTACAGGGCTTTGGGGGAACAGTTACAATTACACCCTCACCTTCCAGCAGAATCATTACCTCACAAGAAAGCCGTTAGCGGCTTGTGTACGTAGAGTAAATATCTCCTAGCAAGTGTGGTATGGCACTGTCATACCCTCAACTCCACATGTAAGTCAAAACTTCACCTGGCGGTCACAAGACACATCCTATTTCCTTAGATTTACAAGAGCTCATTAAAAAAAAATTCCTTACATTGCCAATTACTCCTACTGCTGGAGTACTCTACCACCCATTTCAAAGGCAACCGTGTGCCAGAAGAATAAGTAAGATAGCAGTGAGCGATTGCTAGACTATCGTTTATCAACAGCGTTCAGATAAAGCCATAAACACGCAGGATGAAGCATCTGACCTCCAACCCTTGTAAACATTCCCAATTCTCTTACCCTTGCCTTGAGGTTAATAACTAGGATATCTCTGAATAAAAGTGCTTCACATGAAAGCAGCCTGTGAGACAGGAAACAGGTCAGCACGAATCCAACACTCGGTCTTTTAGTCCATTTACCCTCTGCTAGTCACCTCCCCAAAAAAGGCTCTTATACCATTCTCTGAAAGGGGAATAGGAATGTCGCAGTGCGGCTCACAAAGCCACTGAGTAAGAAGGGCTTTCCTCTCGTTGCACTGAGCACACAAACCGTAATTCAGCACACCATACACAGGCTGTGCTGCGTTGTAAAAGGCTTAGATAATAATAATCCTTTCATTTGATATAGGATCATATCTTCGAGACGTCTCAAAGCGCTTCACAGAATATACCTGTAAAGTGAAAGTGAAAGTATGTTTTGTGGGCGAAACGTAGCAGTCAATTGCACACAGCAGCGTCCCACAAACAGTCGTGGACTGAGTGACCAAATTAATAATTTTTAAAGGGATTATTACCTGCAGAAAAACGATCCACCAATTGACTAACAACCGGGTTCCTACTTACTACTACTCCTAGAGGAGTGTGGAGTAAGGAAACTTGTCTAACGTTTTGCCCTGTTGTTGCATTATATTGGAGCTTAGTTTAAGGGGAGTGAGCACTGGTAAGCCCTGGAACAGAATGTGCCACTTCTCCCACAGGCTCTGATGAGAATAGCACTTGGGTCACAAGTGCAACGGATAATGTGTAAACATACTCAACAAGCAGCAACAGCAGAAAGGACACTTCAAAGCCCTGAAATGTTAGGTGCTGCATCGCTGAAAATAAATAGTCATTTGTCACAGGATCAATACATGTACCTAACATGCCAGCACCAATGTGAAACACATTTGGCCCTTTAAAAAGTGATGCAAATCTGACAGTAAAATAGCAAAAGCTGAACACAGATACGGTGGGTGCCTGCATGAGCTGAGAATAGGATTCGAGCAGACAGCTCCAGTGGGGGAACTAACATGGCACAGGCAACACATCAAATGGCCTCTTGTGCTGAAATGTCAGATTGTGAGACAGAACGTGCTTGGGAAGCACAATTCAGCCACTGCAAGCTCTTGTATAGTCTAATAAATAAACCTCCTTGCATTTGTATCAATGCTCATATGGTCAAAATTTGTAGTTCACACATAGCTTCTATCATGTGCAATGATTATTTGTTGGTAAACACTTATGGCATTGATCTGGAGAGTACGGGACTGTGTTAAGTATGTATTTACTATCGATGCAGCACCAGAAACTGACTGTTCTGAAAATATTTTGAGCCTCGTTTCCGTAAGCATCAATCGAGAGATAGAAACATTTGATTCCTTATCACCCACAGACAGAAGGATTTAAATTACTGACAGAAGCCTGACAATAAAATCCCTCCCTCCACAGGAAGGGAAAGGTTCCAGAGGTTCGTTCCTCCATGAACTAGGCTTTGGGTGAACCATAGCCAACGAGCAACAGCACAGAGCAAACAGGTTTAGCTGTAGATTCATACCCCAACTCCCCACACAATCTTTTCAGGTGGTAGCCGCTACATTTCTAGCTGCTGTGATCAGTTTTAGATTGTCAGATCAAAGGCCTCAGCCACACACCACCCTCATTACTCATATCACAAGCACTGTGACTGCCTGAGATAAGAACTAAACCACAGTTTGGATAACGAGAGAAAGTGATAGCGTACACAGCCCAATAGATTTTGTATAAGTAACAGTTTTACAACAGTCCAATTACCATCACCTACCTAGTGTCTGTGACATGGAAATCACTGGATTGTAGACAGCAGGTTAGCCTCCAACTGAAACTTGCGCCAGTGTGCCCTGGCAAGACCACCCTGATCTGATCATTTCAGAGACCGGAGGCGTGAGGAGAAAGAGTTGCAGTGCGAATGGGCAGGCAAGGCCCACTTTCCATAACAGATGCTGTAATCAACTGATTTCCTGATCTTCCCATTCCCATTCAATTAGAAGGAAGTTTGTTTGGTCAGCCGGTTGTCTGATATATGTAGAAGCTCATCACCACCCTTAAGAGTTTCCCGGCACAGACATTTCCACTTACATGCCATTCACGTGTGAAAATTTCCATGTGCCTGGAATGGAACGCACGCTGTTTTAAACACCGTGCTCTGCTACCCTAACCCTGGAGAGCCTCAGTCACTGGTTGCAAGAGCCGAGGCTTGGGGTCCCCAGAGTGTGCGTTGGGGCACTGATAGGAGTTTAACCAGCTAAAACCGTACAATTTACCATTGAAAGCACTGTCTGGCAAGCTTCCCACTGCTGTCCAGCCAGGTTAGGTCTTTGCCTTTATTTCTCCATGGAGTCCTGTAGCTCAGTGGTTAGAGCACTCGCTTTGCAAGTGAGAGACCTGAGTTCAATTCCAGGCAGAGGGCGAAACCTTGGGCAAGTTTCCTTACTCCACACAGAGCCTAATAATAATCCCTCCAAAAACCAAAAACAATAATAAATTGGTCATTTTCAATCTACGACTGTTTGTGGGACATTGCTATGCGCAAATGGCTACCGCATTCGCCCACAAATATTCAGTCAATTCACTTTACAGTGTTCTGTGAAGCGCTTCTGGACGTCCTCCCGACGTGAAAAGCGCTATATCAAATGCAAGGATTATTATTATTATATTATTACATGGTGGATTAATGCAGGAATTCCCCATTGAGGGGTGCTCCTTGGGAGGCTCCAGTCGGCCAGCTAACAGGCGGCTGTTTGAGATCAGCCGTGGTGTGAGATACCGCTCTCATTAGGAACAATGAAACAGAAAATTGCAAACTGGCAAAGATGGACTTATCAAATTTAAACAACATCAAATGATATTTACACAGCGCCCTTCATGTCAGGAGGACGTCCCAAGGCGCTGGACATCAGGGATTTGGACCCGAGCAGGGGCTTGGGATCAGGAGGGGTGGAGAGCAGGGAGGGTAGGTGTAGGGTAACTGAAGGCACGGACGAAGAGGAGGGTCTTGAGACGTGTCTTGAAGGAGGCAAGGGAGGAAGAGAAGCAAAGGGACTGTGGGATGGAGTTTTAGAGGGTGGGGGCAGAGAGGCTGAAGGCCCGACAGCTGAAGACTGCTGAGCGAAGGGAGCGGACAGGTTGGTATGGGGTTAGCAGGTCACAGAGAGTAAGGCCGGGAAGGGCTTTGAAGGTGAGGATTTTGAACTCTATCGTCTGGGAAATGGGGAGCCAGTGGAGCCGGGCGAGGGTGATAGCATCATGGAGCCTGGTGCAGGAGAGGACACGAGCTGCAGAGTTCTGGATGATCTGCAGCTTGTGGAAGGAAGAATTGGGAAGGGCGACAAGCAGGGAGTTGGCGCAGTCGATGTAATGAATGTAATGAATGTCTGAATGAGGGTCTCGGCAGCCTGAGGGGAGAGGCAGTGGCAGAGCCGGGCGGCGTTGCGAAGGTGGGGGAAGGCAGAGCGGGTCATTGCGTGGATGCAGGGTAGAAAGGTTGAGGGTCAAACAAGAGAGTCTGCAGATATATTGGTCCTCATGCAGGAGTATAAATGGGACTCCCAAGCAACTGTGCGGCAATTGAAATGAAAGAATCCTCTTTACCTGTCTGGGCTTTGCTTCGGTGTGGCGGCTGTCCGTTGGTGACTGGCTGGACAGTCAGAGTGCTGACTCCCAGTACTGGCGTTAAAGTCCCAGCTCCTGTAGGCAGCTGCTGGCCCCTCTTCAGCAGCTGCTTTTGTTCCTGGTGTCGAAAGCGTGGCGGTACTTCCCGAGGTGGATAGCGAGACACGGTTTGCTGCTGAGCGCTGGCTGGGGCCCGCTTGGCATTGCTATTGTTGCTGGTAGTTGCCGAAGTGCCACTGTTTTGGTTGGCAGGTGGAGGCGGAGGCTGGCTTGGACAGGTCTTAGTTGGCTCTGGCACTTTAAAAGAGAAATAAAATGAGATTAAGTTAGTGTCTTCTGCTTGCACAGCTTATCAAAAGTTCTGTGCAGCAAGCAATACCCAGCAGCACTGGTGTGGGGGGGTCGGGGGAGCAATGGAATCAGGTTGAATCCTGTCTAATGCATTGGTTACTTTTATTCATTAATTTAGTACTAGCGGGCGAGAGGTTGTCCTATGTGTAAAGCGCTATATAAATCCAAGCTTTAATCACGAGTATGAAGATAACATAACCTTGGCCACTTTTAAGAAAATTGGAAATGGAGTCTGATAACAGATATCACACTAAGAATGTTCAACACCCGTTGGCTACCAAAAGTTGGTTACGACAAAATGTCCAGACAACAGCTCCCTCTGCTCAGCAGACTCCAGTCTGTTCCATGTCCCCCGCCCTTCCCGCCCCATCATCAGCGGTCAAGCCTTCAGCCTTTCTGCCCCCATCCTCTGGAACTCCATTCCACAGTCCCTTTACCTCGCCCCCTCCCTTGCATCCTTAAAGACCCGTCTCAACACCTTCCTCTTCAACTGCACTTTCTGTCACCATCCTACCCCTGCCCTCCATCACCCCTGATCCCAATCCCCAGGTCAGCTCCAAATCCTTGACTGTCAAGCACCTTGGGACTTCTTCCCCGCATGAAAGGCGTTGTGTAAATGTCATTTGTTGTTGCTGTCTAAGCACTGAAATAAGACTTCGATGCCACGGGGAGCTGCAGCAACTACTAGAGGCTAAAGCCCTGAACAGGGAGAAGAGCATCACATATGTTCATCAACCTCCTGCGAGAGGCAACCTCCTTACTGCTTCAATCTCACCCTCTCTTAGTGCAACACAACAGGGAGCCACCTGTCCAGAGTACATTCCTCTGTAAATTCCAAATCACAGCCAATGTCAGCTCAAGATTCTCTTTATGTCACGCTCACAGTAAGACAATGCTAAGTCAGACTGACAATATTTTCAGGACTGAAATTCAGCTGGTGAGTGACTAATCAATGACACGTGGACAGTTAATGGGATTCTTCACGTTCTGGGTTTCTGCATTCCCTGTACCATTGACCCAGCACCAGTCACTCCACTGCTCTGGTTTCTTCAAAGCCACTGCACGACAGTAAAATCTGGATCCACTCCTTACAGCCACCGACAGCAGTAAAGGATAAAGCCAGACTCCACATCCCCATCTGCACTGAGCTTCTGCGTTGGAAAATGCCCACCCCTTGTACAAACTGACCCAACCAGAGGCTGTCTGCATTCATTCCCTGCAGTAAATCTTATCCAACCTTTCCGCGCACCCGCCAGCTAAATTAGAAGCTTCCTCTGTATCCTCCATCCTCCCAGATAAAAAACTGAAGATAAGCTTGTTCCAGACCCCATACAGAAAGAGATTGATGCAATATGTCTACAGCACTTTAAACCTTCACATAATCAACATTAAGAGCACAGCGCAATAGATAAAGCACTACAATCTCGGTATCACTTTCAAGGACACAGAAAATGGGTATTATTCCAGTGCTCAGCAAGCAGACTGCTCCCCCTCCCCGAGCAAGGCTGGCACAGCAGTGACCTAATTTTATGCTATTTCACAGCTGAATGAATCCTGACAAGAGGCAGCCAGAGATGTCCAGACAGACAGACAGACACAGGATTGAGAGTAGAGAGGCAGATGCTGAGATTCTGATTACCTGAAATCCCTCAAACAAACTGGAGTTTCTCAAACTCTACCTCCTCCCCCCAACCAACCACAACGAATTGCAATCATCAGTTATCTATTATTGTAATTGAATTTCTCGGCTCTCCAGTCACTGTGCTCAGGGATAGTGCAGAACACTGGATAGGTTTATGAATTGAATATATGTCCCTCTCGCAGCTCAATAGCAAGTTATCCCTTGCACTTAAACACACATGCAAAGAAAAAAATCTTTATCAGCAGGGCTATTTTTAATTAAAAGCCACAGATTCGGATAAATCCTTCAACTGTAGCCTCTTCCCTCCCTGCACAATCAGACCACTAACCCTGCTGACAGCGTCAGGGTGACTGACGCAGCCATGAAAGTTAATGCCTCCTGTGTACTCTACGCCACTGCACAAGCTCCCAGCTGTGAATGTCAGCTTACTGGTTAGACATCTCTACCAAAGATCTCGTGGCCCCACCAGAAATAAACACCCCTATTTACAAGCAAGATTATCCGGCGATTTCATCGGGTTTGTTTAGCCAAAAATAAATCTATTTTTAACAGAATTAAAACTCTAGTAATAATTCAAAGCCACTACACAGCTCTGGAATTGTATCCCAGGCAGACTGTCTGACAATCAGCCATTCATATTGCCAGGCACAGTAAGAGGAAAGACTTTTACACAGAGGGCAATTAACAAGTGGAACAGGTTACAATGAGGGTGGATGAGGCTAAGGTGTTTATAATAAAAAATAATAATAATCCTTGCATTTGATATAGCGCTTTTCACGTCTTCTAGGCGTCTCAAAGCGCTTCACAGAATAGACTGTAAAGTGAATTGACTATATATCTGTGGGCGAAACGCGGCAGCCAATTGCGCACAGCAATGTTCCACAAACAGTCGTGGATTGAGGTGACTAGTTTATTATTTTTTTTCTTGAAGGATTATTATAAATCCAAGTTGTCGTTGTTGTTATCAAGCGTGTGGAGTAAGGAAACTTGCCCAAGGTTTCGCCCCGCCAAGAATCAAACTCAATTCTCTCGTTTGCGAGGTGAGTGCTCTAACCACTGAGCTACAGGACTCGAACCAACTTGACCATGTCAAGTGAGGACTGCGGATAATAATAATACTTGCATTTGATATACTGCCTTATCACGTCGTTGAGACGTCTCAAAGCGTTTACTGTAAAGTGGATTGACTGTGGGCGAAATGTGGCAGCCTGTGGGCAAAACGTAACTGAGGGTGAAATGGGCACACAGCAATGTTCCACAAACAGTTGTCGACTGAGTGACCACATTTTTTGGAGGGATGATTACCCCCGGAAAGCGATCCACCAGTCGACAAACAACTGGGCTCCTACCTACTGCTAGGTAAACAGAGGTGTGTGGAGTAAAGAAACTTGCGAAGGGTTCGCCCAATTAATTAATGTGGAGGACACCTCTTTTTGATTGTGCAGGAGACTGGAAGAACAGACATTTGGGGCAAGTCACCTTCATCAGAGAAGGGAAGAAAAGGAGCAACATCTGTGAGGGAGACCACATTGGCCCTTCTGTAATCTCGCAAAATACACAAAACACTGACAAAGTAATTTGCCCAAATGGTCGTTCAGGTCTCCTGCAGAAGCAAGCTGAGATGGGAGTTTTTCTTGGTGTCGTTCACATTAGTTATTCTGCTCGTGTCTGCACACGCACAGCATGAACATACCAAACCTAAACTGACTGAACACACCTCCAACACGAGATGGAATTCACCATAATGGACTTGGCACTTTCATGTCATTTCTGCAACCAACAAGCACTCAAATAGCATCCCAGAGTAACATTGCCTCCCTGTCACCAAAGGCATTGCAGGAAACTGCACTCCAGCCACTGTTGTATTGCTACTTGACAATAGTCCCTACAGCATTGTGAGGCTGTTTGTTCAGTGAAGCACAGAGGTCGCAGCACACAGAGCAGGGAACAGGGGAGCAGTCAAGATCGAGGCTAGACAAGAGAATAGGGAGCTGGGCTGGCATCCAGGGTTACTCGGGGAGAGAAGAGAAAGCAATATCACTAGTTAAAGCTGGAAACATACAGAGTAGCTTGAATTCAGCATCAAAGCCGGGAACTAATATCCTATCAGCCTCATTTTTTTTTAAATTACACATTCATACCAACCAAAATAGTAGCAGCTGTGAGATCAGCAGAAGGGGGTGGAGGCAGGCACTCCACTAAATTAGGGAACCCGATCGCATCTCTCTGCGCCGCGCTGTAGTCTATGGACAAAACCTTGGCTATCGGTAAGAGCAAGAACATCTGTCCATAAAACTGGGCCTTCAAATCAGAAACAGGCCGTCATCTGCTCATTGTGGTATTTCACACCGGACAGTGTTTATTCAAAGGCATTTCAGCAGGTACAAAGGATGACCACGCTGGCAATTCCAGCGCCAAGTAACGAGGGAGAAATTCGCAGATTTCTCCACTCTATTGAGTTTTCCCAAGGACAGCCACCAGATCATCCTCCACATGCCTTCTGAGGGACTGGGGACAGAAAAGAGTCAGCAGGGCCCCTACTCTACCGTGCCCCCTACTGCTGGAATATATAGTGAGCACCTGTTGAGAATAAGGTTGGGGTTGGTTGCATGGCTCCCGATAATAAGTGTTTATGCTCTACACCGACCTCCACCTACCCTTCCTAATGGCCTCTTCTATACCCCTCTATTTCCCTATTCCCTTAAGCCTACAATCTTTTGACTCAAGAGGCGAGAGTGCAGACAAATGTCCACAAATGAGAGGTGCTGGGCCATAACTCCATTCTCCTCACGAGCCTCCCACCCCCACCCCCAACATATAACCTTCTCCCCACAAAGCCAGGTCACATCAATCCCTGCCTACTGCACAATTTAAATACTCGGTTAGTCACAAGAACACTCAAGAGAATAAGTTTTATTTTCCCCTCAAGACACCTTGGTTTCAGTACTATACAAAACACACGCAGACACACACTCGCAGGCTCATCTCCGTTCATTGCTGCCGGCACAAAAAAGCCTTTATGGTCAAACTCTGAACTTCTCCCTCAGAGAATAGCTGACTGACGCTCCTAAAGTCATCACCTTATTTAAGACACAAGATTTCAAACACCAAACAACACCGAGTGAAATAACAAATTCAGCCTGGGAAACTTTGCTCCGTGCCATTTCCACATTTTGCCGTTCTCAGGCAGGTAGAAGCAGCCTCCACTCATCGCACAGGGAAAGGAGATCGGATTGCAGAGGAAGGCCACCATTTGCAGCTGAATTCTCTGCACACTGAAACACCTCGGGGCTCCACCTCTTTATAAACAGTAGCTTAAACCTCAACTATTACAGTATATGCAAGTCACAAATTAAACAATTTATGCCCCCGCCCCCACCAAAATCCCCATAAATAAACAGCTATTTCTGCAGTAAACACACACAAACAACAGGCTTTCCTTCCTCCAGTACTACTTTAGGTGTCTCTCGAGAGGATATTCAGCTGCGTTCTAAGGGTTAGCTAACCTTTGCGCATTCCTTCTGACAAATGCAGTCAATACCACAAGACTTTCAAAAGTGTATGTGTGTGGGGCGGGGGCGGCGTTGGTGTGTGTGGAGTGGAGGAAGAGAAAGACTCTTGGCTGCTGCTAACCTGGAACTAACCTGAACTGAAGCCACCACGACTTGGGAAAGGGACAAAAAAAACACTAACAGTTTCTGCGACTCCAGCGACAGCCTCTTCCAACTTCGGTTACTTTCCCACTCCGCAGACTTCATTAGAAAATGGAGGAGAAGCATGGTGTCATTTTACTGCTATGAAAGAGTGCAGCTTGCCAACTCCTCCAGTGCTAGGGCCCCAGAGCCAGAGCTGCGTTAGCTTCACAGAACTCTGGCAACTTCCTACGCAGTCAGTCTTAAATCTAAGGCAGATGGAACACCAATACAGCCAACCAGAATCAGTGAAATTTAGCAACAGAGCTTTCAAATCCAGAGCAACAGTAGCAGCTCAACATGCAAATATGCTGCATAGCCAGACAGGTCTTCAATTCCTTCCCCTCCCACCCCACCCCCACCCTATCATTCACCCTACATTGCACTACATTTCCCTGACTTGTCATGCCCTAAGGAGATGTCAGCTCAGGAATGTGGAGGGCCAAAGCAAAGGGAAGTCTGGCTGACACACTGCAATGCTAAGAATTATTGTGAAAGGGGGAAAAGAGGTAGAGAGAAAGTAACTGCATACAGACGCCAGACATGTCCGCAGCCTGCAACAGACCCAGTTATTGGCAGCAGATTACAAGCTCTCCCTTTATCAGGTTTGTTTCAACTTTATCAAACAAATAACACCTTTCCCATTCTCTGCTAGATCAGACAGCCAGTGCGGTCACACAGTTCACCACCTATTAATAGTGAGATGCTGTTAAACCCATCAATAAGGAAAGTCAGGGGCCATTTGCAGTGGTCATGCTTTAATGCTCAGGGTCAGTGAATTTGAAAAGCATTCAGAATGTTAGCTTGGGAGGAAGATTCAGGTTTTTCTTGATGGGGGGGGGGAGAGAGAGAACAGGGGGCTGACTGGAATTAGACCAACTTAGAGGATGTTTACATTGCACAGCAGCTGTATAATACCAGGATGTGAGGACTTTCACAATCTTGTGAGCACACACTGACGTACTTGCATCAGAATTATGTCTTCTAGTTCTCAGCTTCAATCTACACCCAAAGGCCACAGATGGATGCAATATTGATAATTCTTGTATCTGATAGCACCTTTGACAGGGGGAGGATGTCTCAAAGCGCTTCAAAAATATACCCTAAAGTGTAGTGACTGCACTTTGTGGGCAAATATGGCAGTCCATTTGCACACAGTAATGTCCCATAAACAGCCGTGATGTGAGTGAGTGAGCGAGTGACCAATTTTATCTGAAGGATTATTGGTCAGGACACGGGGAGAGAGAAACTCCTTTCTCTTTTCCAATAGTGTCATAGGATCTTTAACATCCACCTGAACATACATAACATGGTTTTAACATCTCATCTGAAGGACAGCACTAGCAATGCAGCACACCCTAAGTACTGAATGTCAGCCTGAAATATAAATGTTCAAATTACAGACATGGGGATGCAACGAACAATCTCCTGACTCAGAAGCAGCGGTGCTACCAACTGAGCCAGAGTGGATACCTAAATCTTGGGGCAGAGAAAGCTCGAGGGGTACAACCTACAGACTGGGTATACCATCTCCACCCTGCAAAGTGTGTTGCACTATCTACCTGCACGAACCAAACATTATACCCCCAGGGAGCATTAGTTGTCCTGGTTTATACAAGGGCAGCACCATGTATCAATGACCATAAACCTGTCCCAGCCAGCCAGCTCTGTATCACAGCAAGAATTGCAGCAGTAGGAAATCAACCAGAGCATCAAAAAGAGACAGGGCTGAGGGAGGGGTTAGTTGAAGCAGGGGAGAGGTACGTACACCACTGCCTAATACGTACAATAAAAAATGGATGCTTGCATTGCACTTTGTCAGAAACATACTCAGCATTGCACACAGAGAGGACTGTGGGAAGCCCTGCCCACTGCCAAAGACAGTAAATGGCCTCCGATCGTTATTCAGTAGCAGACGCATGTCGATGTGTTGTGTGCATTCAGCATTTAGCTCTGCTGACTCCCCGTCAGGAACCATCTGTAAACAAGGAATTAGCGGCAACCCCAAGCTCCCAGGCGCTGGCACTCACCACCCAATACAACTCAATTTATTATCCTGCAGCACAGCACACACCGACAGAGACTGCAGACAGTAAAGCGTCAGATATGGTTGTAAATCCTGAATTCATTGCAGCTCCTCCTGGAAATTAACAGCCAGACCTACTGATCCCATAAGGTTTCACCTGCAGTCAGGCTCCACAGGGTAATGGTGAGGAGAGAAAATCTCCCTTAGCCCCCGTCCTCCGGACCACTGACTTTCTACACCTCGCTCCATCCCTTGCTCCTTCAAGGCATGTCTGAAGACCCTCCTCTTCGACCGCGCCTTTGGCCACCTTCCTAGCCCTACTCTCCCTGCCCTCCAACTCCCCGATCCTAATCCCCAGCTCGGGCGCAAATCCCTGAGCAACCGGCGCCTTGGGACGTCCTCCCGACATGAAAAGTGCTGTGTGTAAATGTAATTTTGTATTGTACACAAGTAAGCACAAATCTTCACAACAATAATAATCTTTACATATGATATAGCACCTATCGGGTCAGGAGTTTAAACCTCAAAGCACTTCAAAGGACATACTGTAAAGTGAAGGGGCGAACGCATAACATATAGTGTAACATAAACTACGGGGAGAAAGTGCAACAACATTGAATGGAACATGTCCAGGGTTCAGTCTCTATTTGGAAATGTGGCTATTGCCCTCAATCCCACATCCCACAAAAAAGGAGTAAATGTTTCAAGCCTGTAACCACTCTGCCTGGACAGGAAAGCACTCCCACTATTTTCCCTCCTGCTCCCTTCGAACAAACACTGGGTAAGTGAGCGTGTGCAGAGCTGGTATCGAGACAAGACTGATATCCCTAGGTTCAAACTCCGTTCAGGCAAACCCATAATAATAATCCTTGCATTTGATATAGTGGCTTATCACGTCTTTGAGATACCTCAAAGCGCTTCACAGAATTTTCTGCAAAGTGTGTGACTGTACATTTTATGAGCAACACGTGGCAGCAAACTGCACACAGCAGTGGCCCATAAACAGTTGTGGATTAAGTGACCAAATTATTATTATTATATATATTTTTTGAAGAGATCATTACTCCCGGAAAAGCAATCTGCGAATCGACTAACAACTGGGTTCCTACTTACCGCTAGGTAAACAGAGGCGATTGGAGTAAGGAAACTTGCCCAATGTTTTGCCCTGACCGTGACTCAATCTCAGTTCCTTTCGTTTGTGAGGCGAGTGATTTAACCACTAATTACAGACTCCACTGTAATCACAGTACATGTGGTGTAACAAGTTCTACTGTTTAACGCACTCTAGTCACAAAGTCCTCGCGGAGCTGGGGAGTCACTCACTGCAAGCCCAGAACAGAGTGGCAGCAACAACCAATGTGCCTTCTGGAAATGAGGTCATTGCGCTCCAGCCTTTGCAGGTGCCTCCTGTACTTTATACACTGGACGCCTGAGCAAAAAAAACAAAGAGGCCACTGAGAGGAGTTCTCCCAAAAAGTGACAGTGAAACAGCCTTGCACTTTTAAATTAAAACAATTTCCCAAATGTCTACCACTGAACTGGGCTCACATCTCAAAACAAAGCACTGGACACAAGTCAATGAGCTAACATCAACTTTAACATCAACTTCTATTACTACACATGCAAAGAGAATACAATGGACAGAACACAGGTTAGAAACCAATCAGACTCTGTTTCAAGAGCTCAGTTGGTCGAGTTCAATTGCATCGCTCAGTTTCAGCATTATCACATCACAACAACAACTTGCATTTAGACAGCGTCCCTCATGCAAGGTACTCCTTATAGGACCTGAAGCCCTGACCTCCACTGCCACACCTCTCCACTTTAGCCCCACTTGACGCTTAGTGCTCTTGACAACAACAACAACTTGCACGTATATAGCGCCCCTCAGAAGAATAATGCAAGGCGACACCACCACAAATCAGCAAATAACGGATAAACAGTTCAAACGAAAAGCTCCACAGAAGCCACGGCTGAGAAACTGACCAAAGGGAAACTTTGGGTACTCTTACCTTTGTTTTTTTGTTCAGTGGCCTGTTTTAAAGAAAAGAAAGCGAGTCAGATTTTTTTTTGAAGAAAGGAAATTCACATCCAAGATATGTCACAGCACTAATACTTTTTAACCCAGCACTAAAACAATAGATTTGCTTACGGGTTGTCACAAGACATCACAGGAAGTACTTGTGCAGTGCTTTGAAACGCTTCAACAATGTAGACATGGTAAGAAATCCAAGGATTATTATTAAGACTCCAGAAATGAGAGACAAGGTGACTATGCTGGAACAAGCATCGCGGTGGCACCCACATGAAGGCACATCCGCACTGTTGTCATGAGTTTTCAAGGGTTCCGTCTTGAATATGGAAGAGAGATGCTCACACACCGCATAACCAGTACTGGAGGATGCACAAGGTTGACACGCCTCTCTCAGCTGGACAGAGCTTTAGGAAGACCAGTCGAAATATTGTTCATGGGTTAATATTTTTAGATATGGGCGGAATGGCTCAACTCCCCACAGGTGTCCTTGGAAAGTACCAAACACTTTGCAAGCAACATTTCACAGCTTTTCAACAAAACTGCACTGACTTAAAGGAACAACAATGTCATAGAACTACATTCTCCACCGCTTTCTCCTAGTGTAACACCTAGATTTTGCACAAGTTTAACACCTACTTGTGTTACCTACGCTTTGCAACCTTTCAGTACAAGTCTTTAATGTGTTCTTGACAAAGGGATAATCTCATTAAACCATTAGGTGCCCTTCACGATTACAGAAAGTAAATACCTTCTTCAAAGCGGCTTCCTTTTTCTTCTTGTCCTCTTTTCTCTTTTTCTTTTCTTCCATCAACTGCTCTTCCTTTTCTTGCACTCTATCCCTGCGAAACAAAGAGCACAGGGTTTCAGACCCGACTGTCTGCCCAGATCCATCTCGTGTTGTGTTTACTGCTGGGAACAGACAGGATCCCACATAACTGGAAAATAGGAAAAGCTCTGTGTAATCTACTTACAGGATTATCCTTATTTTAACCTTTCAATTACTATCCCATAAAATGCCACGTCCAAATACGCCAGGCAGCAGCCTCGAGGCTCACACATGGCAGTCACCTTCACGTCAACTCAGATACTCTCAAAGCACTTTGTTGTTAAGTTAAAGGCTTCTCATTCTGAAGATTGCGATCACCAGCATAGAATAAGCAGTGAAACATGTTAGCTCAATTAGCCAAATGGATGCTTTACCTTGCCCCAGACATATTTGGTTAAACACTGGTGTGTGTGAGTGAGTGGGGGTGGGGGTAGGGGGAGAGCTACATTAAAGCATAGTAACAGGTGTCTGTGTCACGAGCAAAGTTCAATATAACAACGATAACAAGGGCTGGTTTAGACTGCCCTGTGTACTATTACTAACACCAATGCTAGTGGTCCAGCAAATCCAAGCTGGTGCCAACACATCCATTGAAGCCAACTACTCTACTCTCAACTTTTCTATCACTTTTGTATATCTTCCTCCTCAACAGTTCCAATTTAGGATCAATTCAGTGATACAGATGTACGTCTTTTTCAGTGACCCAGAGACAACAGAAATCATTGCGCAAGTTGTTTTTTCAAAATTGATAAATTTTTTCAAATGATTTCAACAGAACCAGAATTGTATCAAAATCAGGTGGATGCTCACAGCACTTTGAAATCAACCCTTTAATCTACTAAAGCCTGATGTGAACTTGAATTTGTCTCGAATTTGTCTCTAGGTCTCACGGGATCAATGCATTCAATTGTGAGGGACAATAGCTATTACCCAGCAGTAGAACAGTACCAACTAGATAATGATTTGACTTGGCCTGTGTGGTGGTTTTGGTTGGCTGTTTTGCATTAATTGTAAATTCTGTTTAAAGGACAGCCTGGAGTTTAACATCCAAGTTTACAAGTACAGCAATATAAATGTGCAACCACATTTGGACGGAGGAAAATAAATAATAATCCTTGCATTTGTTATAGCGCCTTATCAAATCTTTGAGATGTCTCAAAATGCTTCACAGAATATACTGTAAAGTGAACTGATAGTATATTTTGTGGGCTAAACATGGCAGCCAATTGTGCACAGCAGTGTCCCACAAACAGTCGTGGATTGAGTGACCAACTTTATTTTGTTGAAGGAATTATTACCCTTGAAAAAAAGCAATCTGACAATCGACTAACAACCGGGTTCCTACTTACGGCTAGGTAAACAGACGCTTGTGGAGTAAGAAAACTTGCCCAACGTTTCGCCCTGCCGGGAATCGAACTCACTTGCGAGGCGAGTGCTCTAACCACTGAGCTGCAGAAACCTCTGCAGTTAGACATCCCAGTGTTTTTAGAGCAGAAAAGGTTGTCAGGCAGTGGTCACATATGCAGTGCAACGTCATTCTTCAACTGAGCTCCACTACACTTCCCTCCCAATCAGTCGCATCACATTAGCTGTGAAGCTGAACGATGCTGATCCCTGCCCGGTGAGGATTAGAGGAGCAGATACTGGAGGGCGGGAGCCCTAGCTACAAGCACAACATTCACACCACAGGACGGTACAGTTTCCAGTCTCTTCTCACTACCTCAAAGAGCACAAACTTAGTATCAGATAGATGTTTAAAAACTACCCGACCTCAAAAGATTTTCTTCAAGAAATCTGTCACATTGATACTAATCAACAGATACTGAAGATGGATAGATGGAGTGAACTCAGAACATTGAAGATCTATGGAGCAGAGTTAGACTCCAGCAGTTACCCCAACAAACACTCTGGGGTCCCCAAGCCTAGACTCTTGCCAACCTGTGCCTAATACGTTCTGGAATTAGGTAGGCAGGATACGTCCCTAAAGGGAGAGAGAGAGAGCAGAGCACATTCCATTCCAACAATCTATCTCTGGGATTTCCATGTGTAGGCAGAATGCACAGAAGCCTAAGCTTGGTTTGGATACTCTTAAGCATAGTGATGGGTTTCCGCATGTGTCAGACACCAGACACTCCAAAAAAGAGTTTGAAGAGCTCCAATACTTTTAAAATAGGAAGTTCATTCACTTAGCTCCACCACACCCCAATATCTGAGCCCTGCCAATTCTCCAGCGCAGCACACGGCTGGATATTGTTCCAACTGGACCATGGACAAAGACATCGAGGCCCCACGCAGCAAGGTCATCCGTTGGGAGACAGTAGCGAGCTGATAAAGCCAGCAGCAATGAACTGCACAGGGCAACTGGCATTAGGAGGGAGCTGCTAGCTCAGCAGATGCTTGTTCATCTGATCTGAACTCCTCTAGTCATTCAAAACCAGCGCAGAAAGCAATCCTAACTTATGAATAGTAAACAAAGAGTTAGCGAAACATCTTTGTCCTGCACTAATCTGCTTCCAGTTGCCACCAAATAGCTTTGATCTGCACCATTCACAATGGAATTTAGGTCACGTACTGCTGTATGGAAGTCTACCTCTTTCGTACTCATTTGTCTTGTTCTTTCCACCATCCTTGAAAATTGTAGAGATGGACTGTGATCAATCCTCATTTCATAAAATAGCATTTAAAGAGTTTACTCAAATACACTTCCTAGAGTAAAGTGATTAACTACAAGTCTTTAGCTCCTGTCAAACAATGGGTCTTCAAACTCAACAATTTCCTTTTATAGTTTGCCTTTCATGTTGCAAGGACATCTCAAAGCACTTCACACAACTGACTGTTACTTAAAATGGTGTCGGACAGGAGGCTGGTGTCGTGAACAGGATTGCAAAACCGGGGGAAAAAACTTGTTTTTTGCAAACCAGACAAATGGGAACAAGGGAGTGTAACTGGAGCAGCGTGAGGAGCCTGTTGGCTCAAGGCCTTCCGCGACGGGGCTGCCTGGAGCAAGGGTCGAGGCGGCACCTGGAGCGAGGCCCAAAGTCTGCATCAAGCAAGTGGTGCCTGGAGTGGGCCCATAGCACGGAAACAGCCCTGGTCAAAGTCACTAACAACATTCTGTCCATCTGCGACCAGGGCTCTCTCTACCTCCTCGTCGATCGCTCTGCTGCCTTCGACACTGTCGACTATTCTATCCTCCTTCACCGCCTATCCTCTCAGCTCAACCTTCACGAACCTGCCCTTCCTGGTTCCAATCCTACCTCTCCCACGCTTCCCTTCCAGCCTCCGTAACGTTTTGTGTGGCGTCCCTCAGGGCACTGTCCCCTCCTATTCAACATTGACATGCTCCCTCTTGGTGACATCATCCGAAGACACGGAGTCAACTTCCACATTTGTGGATGACACCCAACTCTGCCTCTCCGCCTCCACTCTCAACTCCAGTACTACTGCTGTCCTCGCAGACTGCCTGTCGGACATCAAGTCCTGGGTGAGAGCAAACTTCCTTCAATTGAATGTCAACAAGACCGAGGGCCTCCTGCTTGGCTACCGTCAGCGCCTCCATATCTTGGGCGCTGACAGCATCATCCTTCATGTATGCACACTACACTTCACGGAGACGATATGGAACCTCGGCAGCCTGTTCAACCTTCAAACCCCAGCTCAAACTCCCTGCTTGTTTGCCTCCCAACTCCTCCTCCACAGGCTGCAGATCATTTAGAACTCTGCAGCTCGTGTCCTCTCCCGCACCAGGCTCCGTGACTCTATCACCCCCATCCTCGCCTGACTCCACTGGATCCCCATCACTCAGAGGATACTGTTCAAGATCCTGGTCCTCACCTTCAAAACCTCCATGGCCTTTCTCCTCCCTACCTCCTAATCCCCTACCAACCTGTCCGCTCCCTTCGTTCAGCGGGCTCCGGCCTGTTTCCCATCCCCTGTCTTGACAAGTATATCCTTGCACTACTATTGGCGGATGGGCCTTCAGCCTCTCTGCCCCTACCCCCTGGAACTCCATCCACAGTTCCTCCGCCTCACTCTCTGCCTCGTCTCCTTCAAGACCCGTCTCAAGACGCTCCTCTTCAACTGTGCCTACGGTCACCCTCCTATCTGTACCCTCCTCGCCCTCCATCACTCCTGATCCCAACCAGAGGATCCCTGACTGTCCAGCATTTTGGGATGTCCTCCTGACAGAGCAGTCAAAGTGCGTTTCACCCCCCAAAAAAATCACTTTACAGCATATTTCGTGAAGCACTTGAGACATCTCAAAGACAGTATAAGGCGCTATATCAAATGCAAAGATTATTATCGCAGATTTGAGGGCAGAGAAGGAATCACTGAGGCACTCCTCTATGGAGTTTCAGAGAGTGGGAACAGAGTGGCTGTAGGCTACATCCACATTAAGGCACTGATAAGGTCATTGCTGAACTTACAAGAAACATCTTTGACTTTCACATAGCACCATTCACATTGGGAAGACATGTCAAAGCACTCAACAGGATATACCAAAACGAGTAGTGACTGTGTACATTGTAGGCAAACACAGCTGCCGATTTGCCAACAGCAATGTGCCACAAACTGCCATGAAGTGAAAACGTCATCAAAAGATTCTGCTATTTCCACCCAATTTACAATAGAAAGTGTAATGGCTGGGCATGTGCCACTTCAGACTATGGAAGGAAGAGTGCCCCTGAGTGGAGGTGTTAAACCAGGCACGATTCCAAGAGCAATTATTGAAGTACTGTAACCACATGAGCACAGTACACACAATGCTCATTCCCTTCTGGGGCGAGAAGGTGCTCCCCACTCTCCACAATCTTTTTCGCTTCCAATCCAGGACTCCGCAGGGTTCCAAAGGCAAACAGTCAAGTAGTATATACAATGACGTACGCTACTGTCCAGCCTGCAGCGCAAGATGGCTGCTCCAAGCAAATGAACTCAAGGCAGGAACTCTATTCCCTGCTGCCCCGGAAACTCGCTTGCCGTGCCAGAAAGGACAGGTCAGAGATTGCAGGATCTGCTGTTCAACAGGGAACCTAAATCTGGAGTCACCATATTGCAACTAACAGGTTAGAAGCAAAGATGAACTTAAGACAATACGATTCTTGGTAAGATTCATTTTACTATATCAAATGCAAGGATTCAATAATCCTTGCATTTGATACAGCGCCTTAACACGTCTTAGAGAAGTCTCAAAGCGCTTCACAGAATATACTGTAAAGTGAATTGACTGTATATTTTGTAGGCGAAACACGGCAGCCAATTGCGCACAGGAGTGTCCCACAAACAGTCGTGGATTGAGTGACCAAATTATTTTTTTTGAACTACCCTCAGAAAAGCGATCCATAGTACTAGAGTTGAGAGTGGAGGCAGAGAGTTGGGTGTCACTGGGTTCCTACTTACTGCTAGATAAAGAGGCGCGCGCAGTAAGGAAACTTGCCTAACATTTCGCGCTACCAGGAACTGAACCAGGTCCTCTCACTTGTGAGGCGAGTGGTCATGCTCTAACCATGCTCTAACCACTAAGCCTCAGGACTCCACATCATACCTAATGTTGTACGCAACATAATCCTCTCTGCAAGCACTCCAACTACATTCAGGAGGACATGATCGATAACTGTACTATGCTGCTGAGTGTTTGCTCTGTCGAAGTAGGCAATATCTGAAGGTGTCTCACTCTCCAGGACACTGCAGTGCAATTCTCGTGACAAGCAGCATCAAGTGTTAAATTAATTGGCTTGAATCTCAGCCACCCTCCGCTGTTCAACTTGTGCAGTCAGTCATTCAGTGGAACAGTGCATAGAGCGAGAGGGAGCAACAAGAGCCGAGAATCACATTGAATGGACAGATTAGGGGCTCTGACCTTTCAAAAGCCAGATTTTTTTTTAAAAAAGGTTAAGACACATTGCCAAAGTCCTGGACTTGCTTTGAATGAATCAACTTTTTTTTAAAAAAACGTCTGCGATTTGGAAAGCACACTAATAATAATCCTTGCATTTGATATAGTGCCTTATCACGTCTTTGAGATGTCACAAAAGGACTTCACAAAATATACTTTAAAGTGAATTGATTGTATTTTGTAGGCAAAGTGCAGCAATTGCGCACAGCAGTGTCCCACAAATAGTTGTGGATGGAGCGATCAAATTATTATTATGCTTTATTTCTCTATATATATTTTTAAGAATTACCCCAGGAAAAGCGATCCGCCAATTGACTAACAACTGTGTTCCTGCTGTCGGGTGAACAGAGGCGTGTGGAGTAAGGGAACTTGCCCAACGTTTTGCCCTGCACGGGAATCAAACCCTGGTCCTCTCGCTTGAAGGAATGGAGTCTCACATCACAAACACATATGCAGCAGCTTGTATTTTATTACTCTGACCATGGCAGGAACGATGCTGGAGACAGCAGAGAGGAAACGAAAATCTCTGAGCTGCCGTCAAACAAATTCTGTCTGTTCCAGTCCATGTCAGTCACTGAACGCACCATAAACATTGCGCACTTTGCACCTAGACTGGAAACATTTACACCTGAAGGGTTTTCTTTCTGCAAGAAAGAAAGCTGCAACCATTTCCTATCGGCTGCTGACCATTACACACACACACACACACACACAATGATATGAAGTGTCATTGATCACAGCGGATTTTGCAACATGAAGCAAAGTGTTTAGCTCATCCAAAACACGCTCGCGTGCCATTCATCTGGCTCCAGGCTCCATAGCACCTCTGTCAAACATTACTGACAGGCAATCCTAGTGACTCCAGGACGTGGAGTTGTTGACTGTACTATTAAAAATTATCAGCTGTGCTGTCATGTTCCTGAAACCTAACACAGGCGTCACCCCACTCTCAGGTTTTACTGCTTTCAAGCCTGGGGCAAAGTTGGGATTTGGGTACTGGGTAGATCAATGTTTCTTACAGCAGTACAGGAAGTCTTACACTGAGGTACTCATGGCTTTCTCCAGGGGAAGATTCCCGATGCAGGGTTCAATCATATAATAATAATATTTGCATTTGATATACCGCCTTATCACGAGGTTGAGACGTCTCAAAGCACTTCACAGAATATACTGTAAAGTGAATTGATCGTGTATTTTGTGGGTAAAAAGCAGCAGCCATTTGCGCACAGCAGTGTGCCACAAAGAGTCGTGGATTGAATGACTTTTTTTAATACGCAGGGTTAAATATATAGCACACTAATGTATGACTACATTTTAGGCCATATTTGCCAATAGGAAAGTTGGATTAGATTGGGGGCCTCATGGACTGGTGAAAAATATTCCAGAGCAGACCTGATGGGCTAACTGCCTTATTTCGGTATAATATCCTACAGTTCTATACCGTGGGGAACCCCAGTTCAAGTGCAAATTAAGATCCATTTATAAAGCCTGCATTAGGAATGGAATTATGGAGCAATAGCAAATCAAAACAATGAGCATTTTAATGAAATCTGAAACAGTGATAGTTGAAATTTATCTACTGACATTTCCTTTTACACAATCATCTGTCACCGCGAGACCAGGAAGGCTGTGATTTGCTCTCTGGTTTGTGCTCAGTGCAGGGTTTTCGCCTCCTGATTATCCCGACTGTCCACCACAACATCAAAACTCACACTATGATGAAACCACTGGAGCAATTATTAATCATAAATATCTCTGATGGTAACTCTCAACAGTGACGATATAAAACGGTTATAAAGATATAACAGCAACCATGAAATTACCACGGCTTTCAAATAAGGTGTTTCCAGCAAATTAGCCACTGTAAATTGATTTTTTTATGATCATAAAAAGTATTTTCTCGGTTACAAGATTTCACAGGCTGCCCAACATCTGGGGAAGCAAATCCCAGAAGTTAAACAATGGTGAGAAATCAGAAGATAATTCAGTGGAGAAAACTCTCAACTCACCACAATGACACAAGTTGCTGTGTTTTATAAGACACACTTATAGATAGATCAAATAGATCAAGTGCAAATAGATCAAGTCTCATAAATATCAGTAAATACAGAAGAAATAGACACACTGTTTATTGATAGAAATCTCGTTCCAACACCACATCTTACAACTCCAAGCTGGGAGGGTAAGACTGGCAGAAGAGGAAACTATTGGAACAGCAACCACTGTAACGATAGTTTGGACATTGGGTCACGGAAAAATAGTTCAGGAAATAAATACATCCATCCTTCATCTCAATGCCAGCGTAGTGGATGTGCCTGGATGCGAGTAAAATTCAGCTGCAGGAAGGCTGACTGCCTCCCTCCAGTTTTGTGTGGTGGTTATGGGATCAGGCCCGATGATGGGAATTTTTAAATGCCATAATCATCTTCAGCACTATGATTTGCCTGATTACAGCCTTTTCTGGCCAATGAACTAATGGAGCTAATGGGGAAACCCTAGAATCAGTGAAACAAACTCCTGACCCATTGGTAAACAGGCGTGTGGAGTAAGGGAGCTTGTTTAATGTTTCACCCCGCCAAGGAATCAAACTTGAGTCCTCTCACTTGCAAGGCGAGCGCTCTAACCACTGAACTTCAAGACTCCACAAGTTCTGATAGTGAACAGGCGTCTGCAATTCCAAATGGCCATCACCATCATCTCGAAGCAATGAGAACATCAGTACATTGACTTAATACAGCCTCCACACTCTGGAACTCCATCCCACGGTCCCTTCGCCTCGCTTCCTCCCTTGCCTCCTTTAAGGCCGGTCTCAAGACCCTTCTCTTCGACCGTGCCTTTGGTCACTCTCCCACCTCTCTGTCTTCCGTCACCCTTCCTCCATGCTCGGGCCCCGACACCTGACTGTTCAGCGCTTTGGGACGTCCTCCTGACATGAAAGGCGCTCTATAAATGTAATTTTGTTGTTGTTGCAGATGATCAGTCCAGACAACAGAGTGAGAATGACCACTCGAATGAAACCTCTGTCTAACTACACTAGCAAACGTCATCACCGAGAGGAGAATAGGAATTGTTCCAAGTCCCTGAAAATGACCTTGATCCCACCACCTCCTTAAACAGAAGTTGCAATCTACCTCGTCAGTCTGACCATCACAACAACAGCGTCCTATAAAACAGGGGCGTCAAAAAACCACATTCTCCCATCTCTGCACCACTTAAAGCTCAAATCTCCGCACAAACCCAGTGGTGAGGTCTCTGCACACAGAGTGCTCCTTCCCACTGGCAGGCCTTAAGATTAATACACAAGTGTTTAACAGCCAATGTTGTGCTCATTTGCACTTGAATGTGGCCCTTCACCCCTTCCCCAGGTTTGGGAGACAGTTTAACAGTGGCCTTTAATAACAGCCCTCTCTGCGGCTGGCCAGCAATTGGCTTTCTCACCACAATGGAGCAATTGTTCCAACCCAGACAGCTTCACACAAATGTGCCCAGCCACCACCCACTGCAGTGCATCCCTTATTACCAAACCTGACCTTTCTTTCTCAGGCTACACACTGACAGAAGGGGGCTCGCAATAGATTGTCTGCACGGTGTATAGCCACAGGATTAACAAAATCCCCGCCTAAAACAGCAGTAACCTGAGAGGCAGAGGAAAGCCGCGGCTCCTGGGTGTTGTGTGAAATGCATTTCATTAGGCTGGGATAAAGGGACGATTTCCCCGCCCCCGTTTACACAGTCAACTAAATACCGACTCCAATTAGTGCAGCCTTTCGATCTGGTTTGGACTGGTCAGTCAACCCTCCACCCCAGCACTGTGACCACTGCCTCTGGTGGCACTCTTGTCCTTTGTCTCTCAGCTTCACTGTGTGCATGTCATTGGGATGAGGCTGACATTTCATTTAATTCCTTCTGCTCTTTCCTCCCCTTCCAGGACTCCTCTCTCCAGAGGCACCCTGACAGGTAGAGAACACGCTCCCTCCCTCTCCGACCTGCTCACTGCCCAACCCACTACCCGCTGCCTCCACTTGACTGGCTCCGGCCTCCTGGATGCCCCTTGTGTCCTCTGTTCCATGGCGGCTGCTCTTTCAGCCACTACGCCCTGAAACTCTGCTCCTTCCTTCTTCGTCTTCATGGTGCGCTTGAAGACCTTCCTCTTTGACCTTCCGTTTCGCCCACAAATATACGGTAAATTCACTTTACAGTCTATTCTGTGAAGCGCTTTGAGACATCGAGAAGACGTGAAAAGCGCTATATCAAATGCAAGGATTATTATTATAACCATGCTGCCTACAGTCGCCTTGGCCCGGCTCTGCCACTGTCAAGCTCTCTTGGACTCTACCCTGGAGGAGGGGTGCTATATAAATGTAAGTTGTTGTTGAGAAACTCAAGTGTATTGCAAGTCCACCAGTGAGTTAATGAACTGACGCCCCACTTAGAACTGCAGCAGAACTCTTTTACCTGCTCCACAGCCCAGAGTTTTGCTGTTTAGCACATATTCAAGAGTTGCTGAAGTTCATTCAAACAAATGCTATTTAAATTTACTCCTCCTCCGTCTGCCCCTCTCCCCCACACCCCAAATCATGGCTGACGACAAGAAGTCCAGAATAAACAACAACTTGCATTGATATAGCGCCCCTCATGCAGGGTAGCATCCAGAGCGCTTGAACAGCTCTTTCACACACAAAATATACACAGTCTATTCATTTTACAGTATATTCTGTGAAGCGTTTTGAGACGTCTCGAAGAAGTGATAAGGCACGTTATTAAACGCATGGATTATTATTATTATAAACATCTGGAAGCAAAATTAATCCAGTCAAGTCTCACCGCTTACTTTACTCTCATTTTTGGAGTGGTGATTGGAATAAAAATGAGAAAGGCTTCGCGCACTCATGGAAATCACACCCACCTACACCACCAAACAGAGATTGTTAAACTCTGGGCTGCCCTGGGAGCATTACGGCCTTCACCAGTACACTGGAGCCCCGTATAGACATAGTATAGAGACAGGCAGAAGAGCAGTTTGCTCCAGTTTGCAATGAGTTTTTCACAGCAGCAGAAAGAAACCCTGGAGGTGAACACTTTACAGATCTAGATCCAGATCAATAAGCAAAATGCTTGAAGTTTCACAAATCAATGCTTTGCATCTTCAGACCTGGACGTAATGAGAGTATCAAGCAACAGGAGGCAAACAGTATATACAGACAGGCCAGACATCACTAAAAAGGTTCTGAGTCCATGTCAGCCAAACCACAACATCCCCCTAAAAATGGCTGGGCTGAGGTGGGCAAAGTGCAGTGTCAGGTGTAAAGCCGTGGCCTGTATGGTGGTTTCAAATAATCCACAGTGAAAGTAATACATGAGCTGGCTGCTTAGTAAACGTGACTGAAAACATCAGTGCTCACCAGCGACAATAGGATCTCTCCTACATTGTTTGCTGCAGCCACTGCAACGTGCAGTGGAGGCCAGTGATTTTGCTCTCTGGCTTCAGATTTGAGATTCACCAAACAATTAACACAGAAATTCAGTGAGTAACTAATGGAAATTTATCCCAATTGCTAACTTGGCTGTCCCTGGCTCCCAAAGAATTGCCTAAACTCACACACAAAATGATGCGTTTATTAAAGCTTTGATGAGGCCCATTTATAGCCATATGGAGTCCTGTACCTTAGTGGTTAGAGCGCTCGCCTCACAAGTGAGAGCACCTGGATTTGACTTCCAGGTGGGACGAAATGTTGGGCAAGTTTACTTACCCCACACGCCTTTGTTCACCTAGCAGTTAATAGGAACCCAGTTATTAGTCAACTAGCGGATCACTTTTCCGGGGGTAATAATCCCTTAAATAATCGGTCACTCAATCCACGATTTTTTGTGGGACACCGTTGTGCGCAATTGGCTACTGTGTTTCGCTCACAAAATAGTCAATTCATGTGACAGTATATTCCGTGATGCGCTTTGAGACGTCTCAAAGATGTGATAAGGCGCTATATCAAATGCAAGGATTATTATTATTACATAGTTCAACCTATTACTGACATTCCCTTTTCCCTGAAGATTGTTCCTGTGGAGCCTGCACACAGAGAGAGAGAGAGAGAGAGAGAGAGAGAGGGGGGGGGGGTCCTTCACCCCTCTCAGAGTCACAGTCTTCAGGACAGTCTGCAATTATTTCCTGCTAAACTCCTGTGGGTTAAAATATCTCAATGTGAGGCAGAATATTTCAGGGCTAAACAGCACCAGATGTCCAACACAGGGATTTACTATTGTGTATCGTTATTGTAATATGTGCTTCCCTGCCCACCTTTACATATTCTCTCCTGTTTCCCCCCCACCCTCCACAGGGTAAACACAAGAGCCATCCCCAAGTCTGTTCCCGTGTTCCTCTAGGATTGGCTGGAGACCAGGCTGTTGCTGCAGGCAAACTGATTTGCTTGACTGCAGTGCTCGTCTCGTAGCCCCCGCTACCCCACCTCCCCAGATCCAGAGACGGGTAAGTGGGCAGGCGAGAGGGCACAGGAAACTGCTGCCATTGGAAATCATTCCCAGCCGTCCTTGACAGCCAGTTTCCCATCATCCCAATCTGTGTTGCTTTACTTGAAAGAACAGAGCTGAAAAAAATGTTTTCCCGCCCCCAGGGCTTGAGGCACATTGATGTACAGTTACTGTACTGAGACTGGGTACTGCAAGGTGTTCTCTCATTGGCTCACCTTTCCACATTCCTCATATTGTGTACGAAATTTCCCACTCCCCCCTAACCTAAACCACACACAGACCTGTTTGTCCTTTCCACCTTCAAGCCACACTGCTCCTCCACAGTGGTAATTTTCAAAATTGTGATAATAATCCTTCCATTTGATAAAGCACCTTATCGCATCTTCAAGATGTCGAAAAGCGCTTCACAAGATATACTATAAAGTGAATGAAATGCAGCAGCCAATTGAACACGGCAGTGGCCCACAAACAGTCGTGGATTGAGTGACCAAACAATTTTTTTTAAAAAAGGGATTATTATCCCCAGAAAAGCGGAATAATTTTCTTTCTGTAACATCAGACTACAAAAAGCAGCCGTCAAAAACGCTGCTGTATTTGAAATATCTGGATTAATTGTGGACAAATTCCCAGGACAAATCAAGCTTGCTTGAGCAGACTTGGTCAGACACACTGCTCTATTCATTCAGTCATTCATTCATTCTCTCCCTCTTTAGGCATTCTAGAGATACAGCTTACTGGGATACGGTCAGACACGATGTAACACCCCCGATCACCATCACCCCAACTGAACCAATGCAAGACGTGCATATGCCGAGAGAGAGACCGACAGAGGGAGAGAGATACACACAGAGACGGACAAAAACAGAGAGAGCGATACAGAAACAGACAGAAAGATAGAAGCACAGAGAGAAACATACAGAAACAGACAGAGAGAGAGAGAGAGAGAAGCACAGAGAGAGACAGACGCAGTTAGCTTCCCCACAGAATAAGGGAGGCAGAGGTTGAGCTGACGAGGCTGCACAGCTCCTAGCAGCCAGTCACAGAACAGTAATGACAGACCTGGAAGCCAGACCAGCTCAGGGGTGTTTCCAGCGACATGCTTAACCACCCCCACCCACCGTTCTCATCCTCCACCTTTCTGCCACAGCAGCATTTCACCCACACTGTGAAGCTCAGCGTTTACTGTAACGTTTGCTTTGTTTCCAGTCCACCACAGGGAGCGGGGGGGGAAGCTGATGAGCACACTTCTACACAAATCACTCCAGAAGCTTTCTTTTAAGAATAGATTCATGCTGGTGAACAAAAGTAACTCACAAACAGCAGTAATGCTTGACATACACCACAGAAAGAGGATAGATTCGAGGGGGGTGGGGTACAATGCCAGTATACATAGCATTTGTATAAATAGCTTGTTGTATCGCACACAGACACACTGAAGCTGGTAGTAATGATCCTCAGCTTTGCAGCTCCATTGGACTCAACTTTACAGGTTCCATTTTACTCAACCTTCCCTCCTTCAACAGGGAAACAGATAAAACGGCATGAGCTGTTAATAATAATACTTGCATTTGATATAGCACTTTTCACGTCTTCTAACGCCTCAAAGCGTTCACAGAATATATTGTAAAGTGAGTTGACTGTATATTTTGTGGGCGAAATGCGGCAGCCAACTGCGCACAGCAGTGTCCCAGAAACAGTCATGGATTGAAGTGACCAATTTATCATTGTTTTTTTTGAGGGATTATTATTGGGCGTGTGGAGTAAGGAAACTTGCCCAAGGTTTTGCCCTGATGGGAATCAAACCCAGGTCTCTCGCTTGCCAGGTGAATGCTCTAACCACTGAGCTACAGGACTCCTATTCTGGACAAAGGTTACCATCCCAAGCCACTGGGAAAAGACTGCCCTGTCTGAGTTCCCTGTGACTGTACCCAGTGTCCGCTGCCACGCACTACACCTGCCGTTCAATATGTAGCACACTGGTAAGACATCACAGTTGGTACACAACGTCAAGCACACACACGGCACTCAGAGCCACAAAAAAAACAAATAATGCTGGTGCACATCACAAAACGGGATGAGTTCAAAACCACCCTAAATACAATTCCTCGGTATCCCGCTCACAAAATATACAGCCATATCACTTTATTATATTCTGCGAAGCGCTTTGAGATATCTCGAAGACGTAATAAGGCACCGTATCAAATGCAAGGATCCTTATTATTATTAACCATTCCACTACTCTGTCTGCACAAAGCAGTTACTCAAGCAAAAGCCAAGCTCGGAGCAGGGCCTGCCAAGCTTGGCTGGCTTTCAGACTTTCCTCACCAGTGGGAGAGAACCCAACACATCCCATCACAAATTTGCCACATAGAGAACACTGCAGCATCGAGTGTACCCAGGAGCTCTGTGGCATGTGCCATTACTCAGTGTTTCTTTAATTGGGTTACTGGAGACTGACAGTGACAGTTTTCTGCAGTGCTCTGCACTGATGGGCCACTGCGGTGCGACAGTGCAGCAACACATGACCTTGCAAACAGAGCCTAGTCAACCCAGCTTCTCCTGCAGCCAACTGCAGTGACACAAGCAAATTCGTTCACATGCCTTCTTGTGACATGTGCTGTGTAGTTAGTGGTTCCATCAAAGCATAAATATAATAAAAAATAATAATCCTGCATATATCATGCCTTATCAAGTCGTTGAGACATCTCAAAGCACTACAGAATATATTGTAAAGTGTAGTAACTGTGTATTTTGTGGGCGAAACACGGCAGCCAACTGCACACAGCAATGTCCCACAAACACTCGTGGTTTGAATGACCAGATTATTATTCTTTGTGGAGAGATTATTACCCCAAGAAAAGCAATCCGCCAATCTACTTAACAACCCGGTTACCACTTACTGCTAGGTAAACAGAGGGGTGTGAAGTAAGGAAACTGGTCTAAGGTTTCACCCCCCCAATAACCCTACAGCAAAATAAACCTGCCTCTAAATAAAGCAAAGTTGCATTATTAAACACCTTATCAGACTGGAACATCTCAAAACTCCTCAATTCACAAGCAATTCCACTGAAGTGCAGTGACATTTCTGTAGGTAAACATAGCAGTTATTTCCACCAATAATATCCATACAGCCATAAGGTGAATAATAAATGTAACTAGAGCACTG
The DNA here is from genome assembly GCF_018977255.1 of Callorhinchus milii. Taxonomy (NCBI): domain Eukaryota; kingdom Metazoa; phylum Chordata; class Chondrichthyes; order Chimaeriformes; family Callorhinchidae; genus Callorhinchus; species Callorhinchus milii. The sequence goes on along the minus strand of NW_024704757.1, from coordinate 6,845,089 downwards.
CCGTCAGTAGTAGTATAAAGCCAGCCTTTCACTGTGACAAGATTGCAAGTAACATCCAGGCCCCATTCCATCTGGTCACCGCTACAACATCATCACTGCAGCAACTGGAAGCAGTCAGTCAGTCAGAAATGTACTGGGAACAAATCGAAGCCAAGCAGCAAGGCGGGAAGCTGAAGGCGCTGGGTTGCACCGGAAACGGCCTGAAAGCGAACAGAAAGTGAAAGCTGTGCTCCATAGCTTGCTGTCCTCCGCACACAACACAAGCCTGCGCAGGAAGCTTCCAGTGAGTGGGAGCTCTGCCCCCGGGTGCACCACAATGATGCAATAGCCCACAGGAACAGTTCTTCTTACTCTTTATTCTCCCTCCAACCTACCACGTTGCTACCAATGTTGGCCCATATGTAGCAAGAAAAGGTACACTTTTTGTCCATCTGATACAAACACCAAACCCTAGTTTAGAGCAATTGCTTCCACACCTTTAACAACAGGCCTTTAACAAATGACCTTCAGCACTGCTTTCTATGATTTGCCACAACCGAGTGAGCAACCTTAATCTTAATAATAACTGTGAGGTTTTTTTTGCAGGTCAGAAAGACAGAAACAATCCTATGACCACACCAGACAAAGTTCTAAATTGCATGCCACCTACACATGAAAATGTCCTCATTTGTCTGGAATGCAGCTCACTGTCCGTCACCAGAGGGATGCAGAGGTTGGCAGGAGCCATGGCTGGGAGACCCCAGGAAACCAACGATAACCACCTTGATTGTCATTGTGAACAGATCACACACAGTTCCGGTTTAATCAATAATACACTGTACTTTAGTACCTTTAACTTTCAACTCTTGGCCAGGACCCAGAACTACAAAAACACTTCCCTCCTCTTCCTATTATTGGTCATTCATATTGAACATTATTGAAGCAAGTACCTTAAAAGGAGCAACACAACAATTTAAAAAAAGGTATGCAGAAGATTTACATTTTACAATTAGTTGACTGCTCTGCCAAGGCTACTTTTATCTCCCTCTTGTCTGAGCACCAAACCCACACCCCGGATACCCTGTTACCTGCTTCAACTGAGCCCATTCATGAAGTTCTACACTCAATTCTGAATCGTGAAGTAACTGATTTGCAATCATGCGTCCCAACACTTTACTACAGATGATGAACTCACCAACTTAGATAGGCCACCAAACAGTTCAACACAGAAGCCAAGCTTTCTCAGAGCTATTGTAGAATAAGCTTAGATTTAATATATGCCTGATAATTAGGAATAAGGCCAGCCACAAGCCTGCCTCCTCCCCTCCCAGTGTGCTGGATACAATAGCTTTCTCAGGTTAGAAATGCCTGATTGCAGACCACCCAACCCACCCAGCAACAACACACTGGGCCAGGCAGAGGGCTGCTGGTGATGAAGCAATGAGCCACCCAGTGTCAAGGACACTAAAACATGACTCCTTCAGAAATATTTTGTAAGCCCGATTTAATAAAAAAAACTAGTTACCTACCAGATAGAAAAATGCTGGCCAAGCTCCAAGCAGGCTGGCCTCAGTGAACAGTTTTAGGTGCTCAAATAAACGCAGCTTTGTTTGCCCAACAAGAGCACTTTCTGTTGACATTAAATGGGAAAATGATCCATGTGAGAATCAGAGAAACTTCTGGAGTATGAAACATGTACTTTTCACAAACCAGAAACAACCAGGGAACCAGTGGACATGTAATCATACGAACAGTACAACGAAAAATGAAAGGTCACTACATAGTCAATGAGCCCTCTGCATGATAATGATCAGCTGCCTTCCTATTCAGATACCTTCAGCATGACTCAGTTTCATTTAGTGCAGCCTGGATCACAAGAGCAAATAAACCAACTTCCATTGAAGTCACTTTTACAAACAGCTTTGATAGTATTTTCAAAACAAACAGTTTGACAACCATTTCCTAAATCCAGACAGGAGATATAATTTACAGTAACTTTATATGAGGGGAAATACACTCGCAATCAATGAAAAGATAGTGACAATTACCACCACCCACTGCACACCAGACCTGCAAGCTGCAATGCCCATAAACAAAAAACTCTGCTCACAGCATTTACACTTTGAACAAATTATGAAGTTTTAAAGGAAAAGCAGGTTTCCAAAACTTCCTTTCTGGAGCACTACAGCCTTAAACTCATTCAAACACACACAGTAACCTCAAGATACTCGAACCTGGCTTAACTTGGCACTAAGCTGTCAATATCTTGGCTGCTTCCCATGCAAAATATTAATTAGTGACTTTGCTTTCCCCATCTCACCACTTAACCTGGAACTAGTCACATTCTGGAAATTCGTTCAGTACTTACTTTGGATAACTCGCCCTGCAAGATGGGGTCTAGCATCACAGAGGCCTCCCGCCCTCTCCTGTGACTGGTATGGGCACTGGGCAGAGGTTGGTCTAACATGTTGAGATACATCGTGGAGGGATCTGATCTATTGGACGGCTGCCCATGGCTTCCTGCCATCCAATAGACCAGAAGCCTATGTGATGCATCCAAGCATGCCCGCCTGTACTAGTCACAGCCACCTTTGTGGTCTGGGATGACCTATGTCAAACTCACCACTCTGGGTCACTGAGCCCTTTTCCCTTGGAGTGACAAGGTATCTGGCGTTTACTATACTTCACAAAAAGCTAAGGATTGTCCCAGAACAAAGCAGCACTAAGTGGCACAGCAAGCAATTCTTAACCACACTCCTAAGTCCAAGCTCTCAAGGTCTGTGCTGCCCTTTCTGATCTAGGCCAGAACAAACGTGGGCACAGAATTAAAATCTTCATCCACAGGAAGGAGGATGGCAGTGAGCTGATTGGAAGGTATCCAAGAAGATATCCACATCTGAGCCAGAAACTACCTCAGGTGTGACAGACCTGTTCTGGTCAGCCTATCAACACATCAGCATCCCAAGCTCAACATCACTTGCAGAAACTAGCAGATTATTACAAGAAAAAAGATAGGTTTTACACATGTCTGGAGAGAACTGTTACAATTATATTTCAAAATACTTTAAAATAGGCAGAGCAAGCAGAATGGCATTGGGGACGTTAACTCCAGTGGGTGAGGTAGCAACGCACAAACAAGATGTGCCAAACGACCTGAGCATTAGCAACAATAACAACTTGCACTTATATAACGCCCTCCACGCGGGGTAGTGACACAGAGTGTTTAACTGTGGCAGAGCCAGACTCCGAGCCCAGGGGGATGGAGGGGAAGGCCTTTAGGCTGCATCTGAAAAAGGGGAGAGGAGGCAAGGCAGAGGGATTGAGGGAGACTGTTCCAGAGTTTCGGAGCATAGAGGCTGAAAGCAGGACCTCTCATGGTGAGGCAGAGAGTCGAGGGATGAGCCAGTGCCAGTCGAGCGGAGGCACCGGGTGGTGGATTGGGGAGTAAGGAGGTCGGAGAGGTAAGGAGGTGCCAGGGAGTGAATGGATTTGAACACGAGTGTGAGGATCTTGAAGTCAATCTGCTCAGTGATGGGGAGCCAGTGGAGCCTGGGCCAGAAGTGGTGAGATGTGGAGTTTGGTCCGGGTCAGTATGCAGGCGGCAGAGTTCTGAATGAGCTGGATATTTGAATAATGGAGCTGGTAGACTGGCAAGGAGTGGGTTTGAGTAATCTAGGCGGGAGGTGACAAATTCACGCACAAGGGTTTCGGCTGCATTTGGGGTAAGGTACGGTCGTAGTCGGGCAACGTGGCGGAGGTGGAAGAATGCAGTCCTGGTCAGGGACCGGATGTGGGGGAAGGAAGGACAGCTGCGGGTCAAACTAGACGCCTAGATTGTGCACTGGTTCGGTGAGTCTGAGGGAGAACCCAGAGAGGATGAGGACTTCAGATCCACAGGAGTGGAGACGCTGACAGGAGCCAAGGAGTATGGCTTCCGTCTTGTTCGGCTGCAGGAAGTTTGCACTTCCTAGCATATTCTAAGATTCCACAAAAAGGTGACTACTGCAAAACCCCAAAGATCAGTCTCCTGCCTAAGATTTAATTTTACCCAGCCCTGGTGTCTGACACACGGGGAAACCCATTACCATGTTTCTTTTTAAAAGAGAGTCTCCAAACCAATCTGAGAATTCCACGCATCAACCACCTGCATCAGTTCCATGCATTCTTATTAAGGGGAGGGTGGGAATGGGTGAGGTTTTTTTTGTTTTATTTTACATGCATTTCAAAACTGGCTGCATTCAGCATCTTGTTGTAGTAATAATAATCCTTGCATTTGATACAGGGCCTTTGATATACGTCGTCGAGACGTCTCGGAGCGCTTCACAGGATACACTGTAACACGAATTGACTTGTGTGTTTTGTGGGCGAAACGCCCATGTCCCCGAGAGCGGCCACCGCGCACTGCACACACACACACACACACACACAGCAAAGCGGATTAAAAACGCGGGTCACTTTACCTGGTTGATTTTCCTTGAGTTTCTTTGGTAGCGTTAGCCTCCAATCCTCTGCAAACAGACACAGGGAGAGTCAGAGCACCTGCACACACTCCTTCCCTCACACTCTCCCTCCCTCACACTCACACAGGCCGCCAGCCCGGTCCGGGAGAGGCCCTGACTCCCTCCCCGCACCACCCCGAGCCTCCCGCCCGCCCAGGCCCCCCGCACCTCCCCCGCCCGCCCGCCCGCTCGCCCGCTCAAGGCCCCGCGCCCGCCGGCTTCACCTCATGAATGTAAAGTGCAGCAGTGAGGGGGGCGGCGGGCGGCGGGGCGGGCGGCGAGGCTCTCAGTGGGCAGCGTCCGGGAGCCCGCGTCGCGGAGCCGAGAGCCACTTCTTCACGGCCGCCATCTTCTTTCAACTGACAGGAAGTGGCCGCCAGCGCGCCTCACCGCCACTTCCGGGGCCCGCCGCAAATGGCTGATCACATGGCAACGGGGAGCCCTGGCCTCGGGAGCCATGGCAACCAAGGCCTAGCAACGGGAGCCTGACAACATGGGGGGGAGGGGGGAAGCCTAGCAACTGGAGCCATGGTAACCAGAGGTTGGGGGGGGGGGGGGGGGGGGTGCCCTGTCAACCGGAGCTATGACAACCTTACGGGAAAGGGAAGGGAGTTTCTCTCTCTCTCCCCCCCCCCTGCCGCCACCCGGCGGGAGTCCTGGCCGGTACCCCCCCCCTCTCCCTGGGTAACAATCGCTTGCTTCATGGCTGTTTGTGGGGTCGTCGCTGAGCGGGGGATTGCCCCCTGAGATTTCCCCCGCAAAACACGCAGTCACTACACTCCGCAGGGATCCCTGGGCCTCAAAGGCGCCCGGAGACGCCCTCCCGAGCGGTGAAAGGTGCCGCACGTTGACGGTGATTTATGGCGATCTTTCCCAGAAGATGGAGGGTGTCCCCTTCAAGCCGCCACAACACTGTCCGCCTTGGAACGAGTCAGTTACGGTTGACTCCTCCTGTCCGAGAATTCCCGCCGCCCACTCTCACGCCACCCACTCTACCGCACGGAGGTTAGAACACTTGCTTCGCAAGCCAGAGGACCCGGGTTCGATTCCCCAGACGGGGGCAGCTTCCTTACTCCACATGCCTCTGTTTACCTAGCAGTAACAACAACAACAACAACAACAACAAACTACACTTGTATAGCGCCTGTCACGTTGGAAAGACGTCCCTAGGCGCTGGACAATCAGGGTTTTTTGAACCCAAGCTGGGAGTTGGGGTCAGGAGGAGGAGGAAGGCAGAGGGTGGGAGTGGGAGGGTGGCCGAAGGCGCGGTCGAAGAGGAAGGTCTTTAGACGGGACTTGAAGGAGGCAAGAGAGCGGGTGAGGCGGAGGGATTACGGGATACAGTTCCAGAGTGTGGGGGCTGAGATACTGAATGCCCAACCGCTAATGGTGGAGCGGGATTTGCGGGGGACCTGAAGTAGCTGGTGTCTGCCCAGCAGAGAGCGCGGACAGGCTGACGTGGAGTTAGGAGGTCGGAAAGGTAGGACGGAGCAAGACCATGGAGGGCTTTGAAGATGAGAAGGTTTTGTGCTTGATTCTCTGAGGGATGGGGAGCCAGTGAATCCAGGCAAGAATGGTGGGTGATTGGTTTGCGGAGCCTGGTGCAGGAGAGGACACGAGCTGCAGAGTTCCGAATAATCTGCAGTTCGTGAAGGGAAAAGTTGGGAAGTCCAGTGAGCAGGGAGTTGGAGTAGTCAAACCGGGACGCGATGAAAGCGTGGATCAGGGTCTCGGCGGCCTGCCCGTGAGTAGGCACCTGGTTGTTAGTTGATTGGCGGATCACTTTTCCAGGGGTAATAATCTTTTCTTTTTTTAAAAAAATTCACAACTGTTTGTGGGGACGCTGCTGTGTGCAATTCACTGCCGTGTTTCACCCACAAAATACACAGTCACTACACTTTACTGCACATTTCTGTGAAGAGCTTTGAGACGTCTCAACAACGCGACAAGGCGCTGTAACAAATGCAAGGATTATTAGTATTACTATCATTATTGTACTGCTGCCGTTATCCCTGCTCTGTAAATTGAATATTAATTTCAGGAACAGTTAAGTTTTTTTTTCGCTCGGGTGGGGGGGAAAAAGGAAAAGAGCTGCCAAACGTGATAATATCCTAATAATAATGATGATAATAATATATAACAATCCTTGCATTTGATATTTTATGTATCTGCTCCAGGTTAATCGGGGCCTGCTCAAGATGTGCCGTCACGGCGATTAAATAGGCCTTTGTGTGCAGGCTGGACCCGCGGCCTGTGTGTCCGACCAGCGCCAGGGAGTGTCCGACTGCCCTGAGGGAGAGGAGCGGAGCGGAGGGCGTCAGCTGCTCTCAGAGACTGTGGTTACAGCAGGACAGAGGGAGCAGGGAAAGGTCCCAGGTTCGGGTGCTAATCCTTGCATGTGATATAGTGCCTTATCACGTCTCAATGCGCTTTACAGGGTGTGGTTGCCAGGGGAACGCCGGGGTTGCAGTCGCCATGGGAACAGCGAGCGCACAGTCTGACGGCAGGGTGTCAGGCTGCTCCGCACAGGCTCTGGATGCTAAACTCGTTTGCGGTGTGTGTGGCCGACTGTGGAGCCGGCGAGCAGCGCAGCGATCGATCATTAACAACAAGCTCAGCACCGGAGGGGGGAGTGGGGCGGGCGGGGGCAGGAGTGGGGCGGGGATTGGGGTGGGGAGGGTTCTCCTCGCTCTCTCACCGAGCAGGCAGACTCCACACGCACCCACAAACACCCCCCCCCCCCCGCACACACCCTCTCCCCCCACCACCCGCTGCAGCATATGCAAATCACCTGCAGTGGGTGAGTGAAAGGCATGAGACAAAGGCAGTAAAAACTGGGATGGATCAGGAGACAGGGCTGCAGCCCCCCCACCCTGTGAATGTTTGTTTGTGTGTGGGGTGGGGGCTGTGTGTGGGGGTGTGGGCTGTATGTGCGGGGGCTGTGGGGGTGGAGCTATGTGTGGGGGGGTGGGGCTGTGTGTATGCAGGGTTGTGGTGTGTGGTGGGGGGGGTCTATGTGTGTGTGGGGGTTGGATTGTGTGTATAAGGGGGGGGGTGTTGGACACACATATCTCCCCCACCCCTCTGGCTTGAGCACTCTGGAACTCTACCCTGGGGAGTGATTGGGGAGTGGAGGGTGGAGCTGTGAAGTGGGGGAGGGGCTGGGAAGTGGAGCTGGGGGGGGCTCAGGGGACTGATTGATGACTGAACACCGATTATTATTAAATATTATTCACAGATTCCATGTCTGTTTCCTGCTCCCTGTCGCTATTAAACACACTGAATGGATCCCCCCTCCCCCAGCCCCTCCCTCCACCACACAGAAAGTATAGTGACTGTATTTTTGTGGGCGAAACACAGCAGCCAATTGCGCACAAAACAACACATTCAATTTTTGCAGTGAATTAAATTAAATCAAAGAATTAAATTAAATCAAAAAATTAAATCAACAACAACAACAACAACTTGCATTTATATAGCTCCCTTCACACAGGGTAGGGTCCCGGAGCGCTTAAATCATTAAAGATCGGAAAAGTCGTCAGTCATTGACATTCTTTGTTCAGCGGTGAGATGGATTTCGGTTTCAAACACAAATGACTGAACATTAAATATAATTTTTTTAACAATGAATGTGTTGTGGGCCCGAAGCAGAAAGTCTCTCACACACAGGCTCCTCTGGTCCGTGCTGCCCTCCCAATTAACACCAAGTTGTTAGCACTAGTAGTTAGAAAGCAATTCATTTTCAATCATGGATAAATATTTTACACTAGAATAAATTGCCAATTACCGGGAACAAATTATGTTTATCATATTAAATAGCAGCTGATAGCAAATACATTAATCACCACAGGTCAGACCGGTAATTGGGGGGAGAGATAGATAGGATGTGAGATTTTGTGAACCAAAGTCTGGGAGCTATCCTGGGTGAGGGGCGCTACATAAATGCAAGTAGTTGTTACTAAACAACAAAAAAATTATATTTACTCAGTGCCTTTCACTTCAGGAGGACGTCCCGAGGCGCTGGACAGTCAGGCATTTGGACCTGAGCAAAGGGGGATGGGGGGGGAATCAGGAGGAGTCAGGGGCAGGGGTAGGAGAATAACTGAAGGTGCAGTTGAAGAGGAGGATCTTGAGACGTGCCTTGAAGGAGCCAAGGGAAGGCAGCGAGGGGAAGGGACTGTTGGATTACACTCAGAATCGTAGAGAGACAGATTCACCCCCAGTAATTAGCTGATCAGCTCTGATTTTCAGCTCATCACCACTGATCCCATGTCATTCATCGGCTATTACAACAAGCCCGAAATTTACCTTTTTTGTGAATATTAGCAGATTTTTGTAGAACCTCACAGTAAACTATTTTAGTCAAAATGAGGTATCATGTTAGCTCAGTTGGTAGGTTATGTGGGTTCAAGCTCCATGTTAGGATTTGACCACAGTGTGGAGCAATGCATTGTTGTGGAGACTTGAAATCAAGCTCCGTCTGCCTGTTCGAGTGGGTGTTTAAGATCTCGTGAAGCTATTTAAAAAGCGAAGGGAGTTTCTTCCAGTATTCTGGCTAACAAGCCTTCAGATTAATCACTCATTTCCCGCAAGGCTTTTTGCAAGACCCCTGTGGTAGGCAAAATAGCTGCTGTGGCATTTGGCTCCACCTGTCAACAATTACTGTAACTGATTATTGATGTGAGAAAGTGCTGGAAAAATTAAAAGTTCTCTCCCTTTAAAGGACAGTGTGCAGAGCTGCCTGTGAAAGGAATTCCCTGCAGTAATATAACAAGATTACATTTGTATAGCGCTTTTCACGTCGGAAGGACGTCACAAGGCACTGAATAATAATAATAATCCTTGCATTTGATACAGCACCATATCACATCTTCGAGACGTCTCACCAATTGACTAACAACTGGGTTCCTACTTACTGCTGGGTAAACAGAATTGTGGATGGCCTTGGTTTATACAGGACACACAGCCAGGTTCAGTGACTGAGCAGGGCTGGAGTCTGGGCTCCACGGCCCGAACACACCACACACCAGAGCTCTCTCTCTCCGCCTTTCTGAAATACATTCAATTAAAAATGTTCTAATCTAGCAAATTAAGTGTCAGCATGGAATTAATCCACTATAATGGATCATCTCATTAACACCACCTCCCAAGTCACTGTTTGTGGGGAACTGTCTTCTGAGATTCAGCTCCAATTCCGTGCCCACTATGGGGGCTTTAATGAGATACACATCTTCAGACATTTGCAGTGATCCCACCTCACTTCCCACCCTCCAGAGCTCACAGACAAGAGCATTGCATCGGCAGCCATTACCCGTTTACAAACAGCAGGTAACAAAGGTTGAAGAATTTGCCACGATTTCTGCAACCTAAACATTTTTTTTTAAAAAAGGCAAAATTTCTCCCGTTGAGAAAAGGTGGTAATTTCAGGCCTTGGTAGCAACCAATGTGTGTGTCTGTTTGGGGAGGGGTGGGGTGGGAGGACATATGACAACACTGCCGCCTAATGGCCCCCCTGAGAAGTACAGAGGGCAAGAAAATACACTTTTCCTTGTTCCAAGTTTTATGAAACAAATTCTACCTCCGCACACACCCATCACACCTCCCACTTCCCTTCCCTCCTGTCCAACCCAGGGAAGTGCTCACTAAACCCTGTCCCAGTGAAATGCTCCAATATGAGTGGTGCTGTTCAATGCAAAATAGTTTTTAATGAGTGTTTTTTTTATTGCCCAGCTGGGTGTCTGACACATGTGGAAACCCATCACCAAGCTTAAGAATCTCCAAACCAAACTGAGAATTCCAGGCATCCCACCTACACATGGAAATCCCAGAGATAGATTGTTGGAATAAAATGTGCTCCCTCTCACTCTCTGGAGAGATACTTCCTGCTTACTTAATTCCAGAAAGTATTTGGTGCAGGTTGGCAAGATCCAAGGCTTGGGGACCCAAGTGTGCATTGGGGTAACTGGTTGAGTTTAACCATCTAAAATCAGTTTGCCATTGATAATACTGTTTGGCAAGCTTTCCTGCTGTTTGTCCAGCAAGGCAAAGCTGTTAGAGCTTTGGCTTGCAAGGTTAATGGGAACTGAGAATTATTCTGGTGTAAAATTCCCTGCCCCCAGTGACTGGCCTGCTATTCCAAGGTCCTGACAATGAGCCAGGCTGGGCTGTGCTGTCATCAGCAGTGAATGTCCTGGAATACTGCAAACCCGCCTGGCTCAGGAACTGGACTGAGAGACCTCCCCCTCAAGGAGGACTGTCAAAACAGTGACATGGGAGGAACATGTTGCAGACGGAAAGAAGCTGCCAGCCCAAGATTTGCTGGTGAACTCTCAATTCTCACTGCTGTTTGTTAAATTTTTCCAGATCACAAGAAGTTTGTCTGAAGACACCCTTCAACCCATTTGACCTCATTCTCCCCGAATACCCACTAACCCACCCTCCTAGTACAGAATTCAGTAGTTTCTTACAAAACCCAACTGTGAGTCCCAAAGCCGTGGATGGTTTTGTGAAATAAGCGCGTGTGACCAGAGTGAATTCAATGAAAATTTATTCAGTCAAAAGATGACATACCGAGCCTTTACTGTATACTGCGAATTATCCAGCCAAAACATTTACATTAATTACACCGTCAGCTCTTATATGTGGCTATAAAAAAAAAGTGAAAAACTTTTTCACAGTAGTTCCCAGTGTCGTCTGATAGTTCACTTAAAAACCTTGCAGCGTATTCTGCCCAATCACGATGGGCAAACATAATTCTGTACAAATTTTTGCTAATTTATAAACCTTCAATGTTACAGAAAACAAAATCTCCAGTTGCCGTAGAGTCAGCGCAGACTAGCAATGTCTCAGTGAATATTTACAAAGCTTAGAACGAATCAATTCAGCTACAGGATCTGATCAGACGCCAATCAGACGGGAACAGGTCTAATCAGTTTCTGACGTTCGCACGATGACAGACGATCGCACTTTCTGGTCACTGTCCTTGTCTTTCTCTTTGTCCTTGTTCTTTTTAGACTTTTTCTTTTTGTGTTTGTGTCTCTGGGTTTTGTCGGCCTCTGTCTCGGCACCCGAGTGCTTCTTGTGTTTTTTGTGCTTCTTGTGCTTCTTGTGTTTCTTCTTCTCCTTCTTGCGCTTCTTCTTCTTGCTGTCCTGCGTGTCCTCCGAGCTGCCGCTGCTGCTGTGGTTCTCGCTGGGGCTCCCGCTGCCACTCCGGCTGCTATGGCTCTTGCTGACCTTGGCCTCCCTGGCCTCTCCGGTGGCCGTGGAGGAGTTCCTCAGGGCCTGCTCTGCCTCGCTCTCACTATCGCTCTCGCTGTAGTCTGGCTCAAAGGCGGCCTCGTCCGTCTCCCTGGCAAAGTCCAGCGAGTGCCGGGAATGGCGGGAGGAACGGCTGAGTGGCCCAGGGGCCTTGCTCCGTGTGTGCTCCTTGTCGCTCCTCACCACACTAGCCTCTGGCTCGGTTTTCTCAGGAGCAGACTCGGCCCTATTCACGGGTTTATTCCCACTGGATTCTTTTTCTTTTGTGCTCCGCGGTTCGGAGACGGCTTTCTCTCTCTCTCGGCCCAGAGGCTCGGGTTTGGTCTCCTCCCCGGCACTTTTGGGGTCCGATGCAGCCCGATGATCCCCCTGCGGGGTTTTCTTCTCCTTCCCGGGACTCTGATCACTCTTCCTGCAATCCCCGCTGCTCTTCACGCCATCCACATGCTGCTCTTTATCTTTCCCCTTCGGGCTGGGGAGAGGATCTTTGCTCTTGCTGGGGGAGTCCCGACGCTTGCTGCCCTCCCTGCGTTTGGAGGCTGGATGCTCCTTGTCCACAGTCTCCACCTTGCCGTCCCCGCTGGGAGCTGGCTCTTTGTTTGAAGAGCCTCGGTTACTCGGGTCGGATTTCTCAGCTGGCTTCTCTTTGGCCTGCGAGGAGGCAGCCTTGGTGCTGTTGGCTGGTTCGCAGCAGTCCCGTTCTGTGTTCACCACCTTGTCCTGCAGAGTTGAAGCTTTCCTCTTCTCAGACGTCTCCTTGTCTGAGGGGCCGTGCTCCTTCTCTTTGGGTTTGGCCGCTTTCTCTGTCGGAGGCGGACCCTTGGCCGGCGGCCTGACCTGGTGACTTTCCTCCCCGCTCGCGTCTTTGCTGACTTTCGGTGGTTTCTCTGCGAGGCCAACCTCTCTCTCGGCCGGTTTCCCTGGGTTCACAGCCTTGGCCCCCGCGCCAGGTACCAAGGCTTTGCCAGAGCCCGAAGCGGCTGCTGCAGCCGCTGCTGCCATCTTCCCTTCATCTTCATCGGTCTCGTAGTCTTCCTTCTCCCACTTGGAGCGAGGCACCTGCACGATCACTATCTCATCTTCCGCTGGGGGTCTGGTGTCACTGTTATACTCCTCCATGGTCTTAATCACGGTCTTTTTTGTGTCCACCTTCTCCTCGCCCTTCCTCACCGGGCTGCCACCCGCAGAGCTGGTGCTGGGGCAGACAAACAAAGTGTTAGATAGATATTCCTCACAGCTGCATCCGCTGGCTTCCACCTTCACTGTGTGTGTGCATCCCTTTAAATACCACGTTTAGAAACTGCAGCCAAGTCACTGAGATTTGTATAGCGCCTTGGGACATCCTCCTAATGTGAAAGGCGCTTAACAAATGTAATTTGTTGTTGACATAGGTTTCTATTGGTACTTCTCGTGTCTTTATTTTGAAGTCATGAGACATTCCAATGGGGGTGGGGGGTGGGGGAACTTGGCACTAGGGATCCCACTAAGGAATAATAACAAAAGTGGCTGGGAACATTCGGCAGGTCAGGCAGCATATATGGAAAGAGAAAAGTGAGATAGCAGGTCTGACGAAAGGTCATCGACCTGAAACATTAACTCACTTTTCTCTCTCCATAGATGCTGCCTGACCTGCTGAGTGTTCCCAGCGACTTCTGTTTGTATTTCAGAATTCCAGCATCTGCAGCGTTTTGCCTTTTGCTTATCCCACTTGGGTATGTGTTGTGTTGAGACTCGCACCACAGGCAGTGGGTGAGCAGCAGCAACTTACCCTCACAGTGAGCCCCACTGGTGGTTCACCCAAGTAGAAGGGCAGGAGGGATAGACAGTACTGAGGACGGGAAGCGAGACTGAGAGTGGGGGCAAGGGAGTGAGAGGCTCGAGTGAGAATAGGTTATGGAGGAGGAAGAGACAGACAATGTGAAGAGAAAAAAAAGTTGTGAACAGCATATATAAAGAGTTACATAATGAAAGTTAGACGGATGAACAAGGCGTGGAGATTGACCAGGAGATCGATCGCAAGGAAGCCCGTCCTTCATTTCGGATGCTTTTAAAATAAATCGTGGGAGATGGAATCAGTGCAAGAAACCTAAAGGCTTCAAAACAGATTCAGCAGCTGGTGCTGGGCCATTCAGTGTCACATCCCACCAATTATCTTACACCTTGTCAGACCCAATTCACCCCACCCCACCCACTACACACACTGACCTGGTGTAGTCCACCAGTGTGGAGCCGGAGCCATCACTGGTGGGGATTTTTCTCCGGGTTTTGCTTTTCACCCTCTCGGGTTTGGCTTTGGCTCCATTCACCTCGGTGACCTCGGGGATCTCCTCCATGGCTGCCGGGTACTCCGTGCCCACGATCTTCTTGCCGGTTTCCCGGTTTATCCTGATTTTCCTGGCTGGATTGCCGGCAGCAGCGCTCTTCTCCTTGTCGGTCACCACCACTGGCGTCTCTGGGGCTTTGTCGGGAAGTGGCTCTCCTTTCCCTTTGGCCGTGGCTTTCCCGGGCTCTGGCACCGGCTCCACTTTGGAGGATTTTGTGGGCGGCGTTCCCAGCTCCTTCTCGCTGGCCTTCTCCTCAGGTTTCCTCTTGCGTTTGTCGGATTTGGCTTCGCTTTTGCTCGGCTTCTCGTCCACTTTGACCGGCTTTTTGACCTTCTCCTCCCCCCTGGTGCCCGCCTTGTCCTCCCGCTTGCTGTCCTCCCGCTTGCTGTCCTCCCGCTTGCTGTCCTCCCGCTTGCTGTCCTCCCGCTTGCTGTCCTCCCGCTTGCTGTCCTCCCGCTTGCTGTCCTCCCGCTTGCTGTCCTCCCGCTTGCTGTCCTCCCGCTTGCTGTCCTCCCGCTTGCTGTCCTCCCGCTTGCTGTCCTCCCGCTGGTAATCTTTCCTTGGTTTCTCCTCTTTAACCACCTTGGTCTCCTGGTAGTCTCTCCCCATTTTCTGCTGCACCTTTCTTGGGAGAAAGTACTTCTCGCTCTTGGCCAACAAATGTAGCTTCGGGCCCTCTGACTTCTGAGGAACCTCATCCTTCACCCTCTTGGCGCTGGTCTCGCTGTGAGGGGATTTCTCTCGCTCCTTCTCTCGCTCTTTCTCTGCCGTCTTTTCCTGGGATGTCTTGGCCGCCTTTCCCGAGGATTCCTTCTTCGGCACGCTGCTGCTCTCAGCTTTCCTTTTCACCTTCTCCCCTTTCCCCTTGGCTTTCTCCTTCCTCTCCTTCTCCGAGGAGCTCTTGTAAGGAACCGAGTCGCCCTCCATGGGCTCATCTCTCACAGGCGTGGCATCGTCTCTGCTGGGAGGCAGGAGCAGCGAGGAGGAGGAGCCTTTGCCTTCGTCGCCCGCAGCCTCAGTGACTTTCTTCCCATCACGGGAAGCCTCGGGATTGGAACGGGGCTCCGAGTCCTCCTTCTTCTTCTTCCTGTGTTTCTTGTGTTTCGTCCCCTTGGACTCTGCGCTGGCGCTCGTCACCTCCTTCTCCTTGGATTCTCGGAGCTCCTTCACACCGTGACTCTCTCTGTAGGAGTATTTCTCAGGGTAGTTGCTGGCGGTCCCCGCAGTTCGTCCCCTGGGGGCCACCGGCTCGGTCACGTACTCCTCCCTGCGGCCTCGCCCGTGCGGGGAGTTATCCCGCCTGGTCCCGGGGGTGCCAAAGCGTTCCGGAGAAAAGTGCTCTTTGTTGGTGGGAGACCTGGGCCTTGGCTGATTGCCGCTATTGCAGCCCTTGTAATACTCATACCAGGCTCTGTAGCGCCTCTCCCACTCCCTGTACCTCTCCCTCTCGAACGGGTCTCTGGTATCGCGAGGTCGGTCGTAGAACTCTCGTAGGGAGTCGTAGGGAGGCGGCTCCCGGTAATGATCGTAATACTCCCGGTCGTTCTCGGCCTGCGCAGCTCCGCGCTTGTAAGGAGAATGGGGCTTGTAGTTGGGAGAGCGAGAGCGGGAGCGGTAGGCTCTGTAGGACGGGGACCTGGAGCGAGATCTGTGAAAGCCACGAGACCGGGACCTGGAGCGATAGCTGCGACCTTTCCCACTCCCTCTGCGATAGGAAGGAGACCTGGAGTAGGAGCGGCTCGGCGAGCGACTGACTGAGCGGGAGTACGAGCGTGAGGAGTGAGACCGGGACTTGGAATAGGAGTATGAGCTTCCGCTGAAAGAGGAGCCACTGTATGAACGTGATCGAGACCTAAAGAAGGGCAAAAGCAGGTGCTTAATATCCTGACACACCACAAGCAGTGAACAATCCACACTTAGCAACCGGTCCCTCCTCCACATGGGTCACAGTTTGAGGTTCGGCCATTGCAGGCCCCTGCCCTGTGCTCTCGTTACATTCCCAACGGCTTAAGGAGAACGTACACAACCAGTCAAGCTTCATTAACTGTTACAAGTGGTCAAGTCCTCTTATTTGCAGGTTCAGGGGAACTTGCTTCACAGTGGGAGGATCGTGCAGACACACACAGCTCCAGGCAAGGTTCTGTATCGACAGCTGCCACA
This sequence comes from Callorhinchus milii, assembly GCF_018977255.1. Taxonomy (NCBI): domain Eukaryota; kingdom Metazoa; phylum Chordata; class Chondrichthyes; order Chimaeriformes; family Callorhinchidae; genus Callorhinchus; species Callorhinchus milii. Next base: position 6,828,870 of record NW_024704757.1, on the reverse strand, counting down.
CGTACAACACTGAGGACCTGAAGCTATGGCCCAATGTACAGCAGACAGTGAGGTGCCGGTTGCTGCTGAGCTGTTGTGTGATGAGACAGAGAAAGAGACCACCACCCACTCTCTCCCAGTGTCTGTGCAGGATTGTACTGCGGGAATTACCTGGAATAGGAACGCCGGCGCTCCTTCTGGATCTTCCTGTACTCCATCAGCTCCTTGGCAAAGTCATTAGTGAACTCGTCCAACTTGGATTTCTTCTTCTCTCTGAAAGCGGATGACATCAAGGTAACACAGTGCAGAGCCATTAAACACTCCACACCCCTCCACCCCACGCTCCAACACCCGCCCACACCCTGTAGCCCCCCCCACCTGGGTGTCGCCAACACCCCCACCCGGGCATCACTCCCTCCCCGCCCTTATCCGGGCACCACTCCCCACACCCCCCCCACATCTGGGCACCCCCCTACGGGCGCTGCCCCCCCTACTCCCACACACCGTAGACTCACTCAGTCACAAGACTAGTTGGACTGTACGGTTCTCTCTCTAGATGAACAATGAGATTGAACAATTTGCATCTGTCTCAACAGCGCCCCTCACACAGGGCAGCGTCCCAGACACTTGAGCAGACGTAAGACAAACTGGAGAGTTTACACTTGTTGGCTTTGCTGGGCACAGAAGTGAGATCTCGTGGGCACGGAATGATTATCACGTTGTGGTGCTCAGTACCTGCCCCTAGGGGGCCTCACAGAGCTGTGGCTACATAAGCCACCGGTCCAGTTACAGCTTTCACTGACGAGGAAACACTAAGTGAACATGTTCCAGATGACAATTAAATCCTTTCAATTTGCTGCCGGCATTCCCTCACTGTGGGAAGAGGAAACTGTCACTGGAGCTAATACAGACCCCTCATCTACATCTCTCCACCCTCAGGAAAGGGGACATTTTACATAAGGTTAGTCAGCAAGGGCCACCCTTGCTGAGAACGTGAGTGTAGGCCTAGGTACTAGTGTGGACAGAGCACAGGTAGAGCGCCTGACAACAACTTGCATTTGTATAGCGCTTCTCACGAAGGGGAGTGTCCCAGAGTGCTTGATAATGGAACACATTCCACCAGCTGCTCAGGATATTGGATATTTGTTGTTTTCCCTCAATGGACCCAGACTGCGTTACAGAGGAAGAAGAATCCCTCAGAATCCACATCGATCCAAACCACTCTGCCCAACGGTGGCTGAAATCAAATGTCATGTAGGGGAATGTCCTCACGCCTGTCCTCGTGCTGAGCACCTATGCAAGGACTGAACTGATGGTTGGGCTTTAAAATAATTCTCTACAGCAAGTACTATGTAAAGTATACAACTCAACAAAGAGTCCCCAACTTCCGATCGCGCCTGAAGATCCTTCCTCTTTGACCGTGCCTATATACGTTAAATAGATTGACCACAATGGGTGCACTTACTCTTCTTTCAGCCGTCGCTGCTCGCGGTAGAACTCTTCCCTGGACAGAGGTGGTGCTTGGGTCACTGTGCCAATCACGTTGGCAGGAGCTGCTGGGGTGGTAGGAGGTACCCAGGGGGCAGTGATGGTGGCAGGAGCAGGAGGGAATCCTGGTGGAGGGACACTGAATCCCGAAGGTGGTGGCTGGCCAGGGGGAAACTGTGGAGGAAACTGAGGGGGTGGGACTCCAGGAGGGAGAGGAACAGGGTGAGGTGGTGGGGGATACAGGGTGGGAGGTGGCACATAGACTGGTGGGGGATTGGCGAGGCCTTGAGCCCGGTTCCTTAAGCAGCGGTCACCTGGGGGATGTCCTCGGTTTGATGCCCTGTTGCAACACAAATAAAATGGTTGATAATCAACAGGCTTCAAGGTAAAAGGATAAAAAGAGACAATAGACAGAAACTTAACCCACTGTCTAAGGAAGAGGCTCTCAGACTCATTAACACAAACTGAAAAGCACTTTACTCTGTGCGGTCGCTGACCTAGTAATGCTAGATGGACAGCCTGAAAGCTTTACTCTGACCCTAACCCTGACCTGCGAGTGTGGATGGACAGCATAGAGGGAGCTTTACTGTGTCTAACCCTGACCTGGGAATGTGGACGGACAGTGTAGAGGGAGCTTCACTCTAACCTGCGCTGTTGCAGACCTGGGAGGAAAACAGTGGGAGGGAAACATGTATTCCCCTCAAACCAGAATTGGAGATCAAGGAGTTTCAACAGCATGGTAAAAGCGAGTGAGAGCTGAAACTCGGGAACTGTGAGCGCATGTGAGCAGGGATCATACTTACACTTCCCACCCAGGTCGGCCTCCCGCAGGCCGGATGCCTCCAGGCCGCATTGGCTGACCTAAACAGAAAATGATGAGGTTATTGATTTCAGCCCTTCTGTAAAACCTCACATGGGCGGCATTGGGAAGCGAGCTGTAAATGTGGCGTTACCTGTCGTGGGGATGGAGTGTCCGTGTGATGATGGCTGACCAAGAACAGGAACCTGATATCCCTGCAGGTGGAACAGATGATGGTGAAGTCAACATACAATCACTGCAACAACTTGCATTTATATAGTTGTCCTCATTTGGGGTGGCATCCCAGAGCGTTTAAAATCAAAGTATAGCCCAAAGCCACTCCCAGATCCTGGAATACCCGCATTGGAGTCAACTGGTTCTCCCCCTACCCACATGACTAACCACACTTGGGATGAAACGGGCTTGATGATAGTAACAGGAACGGAGTGCTTACAACACAAAAATGTCTGAAAGCATTTCACAGGGAATTGTGTAGTGATGATGCATTTTTAAAGGGCAATCCAGCTGCTATCTTGCACACCAAGGTTCCAAAAACAAGCTTATGAAGTGAACGACCAGTTTATTGGATTGAGTTCAACTCCTGACACCAGGCTTGAATGCATTTGCAGCTTATAGCCAAGAGTCACTACCTTTCATTTGCTGCTGTAACACAAACACTTACTTTGCGTCTGAGAGTTCAGTCTGGCCGACTGACAAGACATGTCATCTCCTGATGCCTGAGGAACCACACACTCAAGCTATACCGTCTTCAAACAGTGATGTCTCCATGTGAAAACACACAGCTAAAATCAGGGCCAGCAGTGTATTCACTTACATGGGAATAATAATCGTTGCATTTGATATAGCGCCTTATCACATCATTGAGAAGTCTCAAAGCGCTTCACAGAATATATTGTAAAGTGGAGTGACTGTGTATTTTGTGGGTGAAACCCAGTAGCCAATTGTGCTAAGAAGGGTCCCAAGAACAGTCGTGGGTTGAATCACCAATTTTTTTTGAGGGCTTATTATCCCCCAAAAGCGATCTGCCGATCGACTAACAACTGGGTTCCTACTTACTTCTAGATACACAGGCTTGTGGAGTAAAGAAACTTGCCTAAGATTTCACCCTGCCCGGGAACTGAACCTTGGTCCTCTCGCCTGTGAGGCGAGCGCACTAACCACTGCGCTATGGGTCTCCAAATGCTGCTGCATTGTACTGGAGTTTTTCTTTTCTATGAAAAATAAATTGCCCAGTAACAAGAGCCAAGGTAAATGGCACAGCTGCTTACCTTCAGTGCAGAGGTACTGGTAACACACATGTTGGGATTGCCGGTGGCTATTCCAGTGGTAACCGTAACCATAACCGGCTTACTGAGCTCTCTGAAAGGCAGGCAAGGGGAACAGTCTGCTGTTAAGATACAACCATCACCACAGGGATCACACATCATACACTCACAGCAAACATTTAACACAGGCAGATGGCAAAACTAGACCTGTATTCAAAACGTTACGCATGTGGAGGTAATACAGGTGCTGGATTTGAATCGACCAGGGTTTTTTTGGGGGAGGGGGTTATATTTATAGAACAGTGAGCTTAGACTCGAATCTACTCGAGGGTTGGAGGCTGCAGAAAAAAAACAGGGACAGACAAGAGAAAACAGTAAGTTACAGAAACTCAGAATTTGTAACCAGCTTAAGATGCTGTACATTTGGTAGCCAAATGTTAGTGAGGCACTAAAACAACAAGTGGTATTCATATAGAGCCCCTCATGCAGGGTAGCGTCTCAGGCACTAATAAGGCCAGGAACTTACAGCATGTCCCCTTCCTCGTGCTTTGGAGGTAGCTGAACAGAAGCAGCTGTTGATGATACTTCAGGTGCAGTGATATTAACAGTGGAGGATACTGGCGCTCTGCTGGTTTTCACAGGCGAGGGAGCACGCTTTGGGACAGAAGCAGGATTCAGAGATGTAGCTGGAATGAGGGTCTGGCCGTGTCCAGAAGATGAGATGGGCAGGTCTGGGGGTTTAGAAATTATCCCTCTGGTCACTGGGAGAGTTGGCTGAGGGATGAGCAGGCTGGGGAGAAGGCTAGGCTGCTGACTGGGCAGCTGATAGGATGGAGGCTGTTGTCTCGGTCGCTGGGCTGGTTGCTGTTGCTGCTGCTGTTGTTGCTGCTGTTGCTGCTGCTGTTGCTGCTGTTGCTGTTTACGAGTTCGCTTTGTGTAACCAGTTTCATTCTTGAAGTTATTCACAGCCTATATATAAAATAAATTGAACTGCATGAGTTATGCTCCTTCCTAACTCTGGGACCTGCTAACCCCATATCAACCCGTCCGCTCAGCAGCCCCGTCCTGCTTCACGTCCCCCTTGCCTCCTTCAAGGCATGTCTCAAGAGAATTCCAGATTTCTACTACCCTTTGAGTGAAAAAGTGCTTCCTGATTTCATCTTAAATGGCCTGGTTCTAATTTTAAGACTATGACCCCTTGTTTTGGATTCCCCCACCAGAGGAAATAGCTTCTCTGTATCTACCCTATAGAATCCCTTTATCATCTTAAATACCTCAATCAAATCACCCCTCAATCTTCTAAACTCAAGGGAATACAATCCACGTTTATGCAGCCTTGTAATTTAACCCTTTTAGGCCTGGTAACATTCTAGTGAACCTACGCTGCAGCCCTTCCAGGGCCAATATCTTTCCTGAGGTGTGGTGCCCAAACTTGAACGCAGTACTCCAGATGGGGTCTGACTAATGCTCTAAACAGTTGATTTTGTGGGCAAAACACAGCAGCCAATTGCACACAGCAGTGTCCCACAAACTGTCATGGATTGAGTGACCAAATTATTTTCATTTTTGAAGGAATTATTTCCCCAGAAAAGCGATCCACCAATCAACTAACAACTGGGTTCCTAATTACTGCTCGGTAAACAGAGGCACGTGGAGTAAGCAAACTTGCCCATCATTTCACCCTGTTCGGGAATCAAACCCAGGACTTCTCGCTTGCGAGGCGAGCGCTCTGAGCTGCAGAACTCCACAATCATTCCATTGCACAAAGTGTAGGAGTTTGTGGAGTTCTGCAGTCAGTGGTTAGAGCACTCGCCTTGCAAGCGATATCCCTTTTAAGAGTGATGGCCAATTGGAGAAGGAACCAATGAACTGAGGAACCAGTGGCCCCCTCACCACTGCCACTGCACAGGACCAAGTAACAGCATCTGCCTGCATTTGCTAAGTTAAAGAATACCCAAGTAGTCATATTGAATCTAAATGATGACTTTCGTAAAAGCCACTTCCCTGAAACATTTGCTCACGTGTGTAACTTACCTGCCGTAAAAATTTGTTTGCGATTAAAGCATCAGGAGACACGTCTGACTGATGACAGGTTGGACAGGTGTGCTCATCTGATTCCAACAGTGCCTGCCTGACACCTGTGCAGAGAGAGAACGAGAGGGGGGGGAAGAAAGAGAACCCACATCACTAAATAAACAACCAATATGTTCACTATAGTGTCTGTAACGTCCAATCATCTCACACTAAATCATGTGCAGTCGTTTTTTTTTGGGTAGGCAGACATGGCAGCCATTTTGCACATAGCCAATCACTACACCCAGCCATAGTGATCAATCTTGAGAATCGCTGGCCAGGGCATTGGGAGAAACTCCCTTCTCTTAGCGAATAGTGTAATGGGACCTTTCACATCTGCCTTGAACAGCCAACGAAGCCATTGAACCCAAAACCTTTCTGACCCAGAGGTGCGAGCATGACTGCCTGAGCAAGAACGACTCAAAGCACAGAAAACTCTGGTGCTCAGATTTGATGTCACACACTGCCAGCAGCAATTCAGAGCTCAGTTAGTAGAGCAACGGGAGCCGGGGACTTACACTCATCACAGTAACTGTTCCCACAGCACGGAATGACAACTGCATCCATCATCAGATCTTTGCAGATAAGGCACAGCAGCTCATCGGGAATAGGATCTTCCTCTTCAGAGGAGGAGGAGGGCACCTCTGGCAAAAATGGTGGCTTTTCCTTCTTGCCGTGTGCATACGCTTCCCTGGAATACAAACCATCTTCAATCCACACACTGCTGACATGGCCAACAGTTCACTTTTCTCCAAAGAGGAAAAAACCTTATTGAGTTAATAGGACACCACCCCCCTACCCCAAACCTTTACCTCAGACAATGTGCAGAAGTTTCCCTCCCTCCATATGAAATGGTTACAATCTTCATTCTTATAAAGCAGGAGTGCCCAACCTTTTTTGGGTGAAGGGCTACTGAGAGAAGTTTTGAATCCACAGTGGGCACTCTATGAATTTATGTCTATGAACCAAACTGAGTAGTACAGAACAAAAGGGAATAAAATTCTCAATTTAAAAATTAGGGACAACAACAACAAACTATGATTGTGTATAACCTTTTAAAATCAAACAGAAAGTCAATTTAGTTACTATTAATGTGACACCTGGCACTGCATTTCTTCCACCAACATGTTGAAATCTGGATTGTCTGATGAGCTTGCAGACAATCATTTAGATGTGAATCTGTAAGTCTGGATCTGTATTTTGATTTAATATACTTCATATTGGTGAACAGGTACCCGCAAAGGTACGTTGATATGTAGCAACAATTTATCCTCAATGCTGCACTTCTTAGAAGAGGATACTTATTTTTGTCAACAGGTTTCCAGAAGTTATCATCTTTTACATGGGACTGTAGAATAATGTCACTTTGAATGTTTATGACTTCAAGCTCAAGTTTTCCGATGTCAGCTTGAAACAATTTTTCAATAAATGTTGCAGTCTCAGAGACATCAACTGTACTGAATGGGTTTACAATGAATTTCACAATTGGTGCAATTGTATTAAATTCTTGAAATCTCCGACTGAATTCTTGTTGTAGCTTCTCAAGATGTCCCACAAAAGGCTCAAGATCAAAAACAGCAGTTTCAATAAATTCTTCAGATTTGGGAAGTGTAGAAGACTTCTTCGTCATTTGAGATATCCATAAGTTGTTTACTTTTGAATGCACTTACTGAGCTCACCATTTCAGCAATACGTAGAAGAACTTTGAATGTGTTGCAAGCTTGCAGCACGGATAAAATTTATTACTTTAGTCACCACATGCATCGCATATTGAAAATGAATCACTTTTGAACAGAGCTTCCTGGTGGATAATGCAGTAGTAAGTGATGAATGCCAGGAATGACTGGTCTTTCTTGCAGAGTCCAATAAAACCATTCCTGCTACCTACCATCGCAGGTGCTCAATCGGTAGTCACAGACAATTTTTTTTGAGAGGAATGTTGTTTTCCGAAATAGTCTTTGAAGGCTTTGTAAATATCTTCACCTCTCGTTTTGCCTTTCAAAGGAAGAATTGTTAGCTTTTCCTTCGTTGTATTATCACTGTTTGTGGACTCATCAAATTGTAATGGAAAGTAGTCACATGTTTGAAGGTCACTCATCAACTGAAATTGTATATTTTGTGAAATAGACTATTCTCCTTGTTACAGTGTTACGTGACAGTTGCAAATCATTTCTTGACAACACGATTTCTGTCTTATTGCTAAAACCTTCAAAAAGAGAATCTGCAGCAGACAGCATTGCCTCCTTCACCAATTCTCTATCTTTGAAAGGTTTGTTCCTTTTAGCAAGTATGAGCAACTTTAAAAGATGCTATCATACAACTTTTTGACTTCTGAACATGCTTGGCAAAAACTGTTGAATTTGCAGGTTCAGATTTTAAATCACTCACTCTTTCTTACAACAGAATTGTGGGAAATCTGCGTCAAAGTCCTTGTGATTCGTTCGAAAGTGTCTTTCGACATTATGTTTCTTGGGTGCTGCCACACTAGCACAGCACAATAAACACACATATTTTCTTTTAAACTTAACGAAAAGAACTGCTCTTCCCATTCACTGTTGAAATTGTATGTTATTTGGTAGACCCACTCATATTAACCGAAAACACGAGGGCAACACTGACCTTTAACAATACAGTAAGATGGCCGAAACTAGGTGACATACCTTAGGACTGATAAGGACGGGTCCATATAAGAATGGGGGAGTAAGTCAGACACGTGCACTGTTATTCACTGTGTAATACATAGATTCCTAGAAGGATGAGCAGAGCTTGTAGCCGAGTATGCGTAGGCAAGCCAGCCGGCATGTTCGAAATAGGCAAATTAAACTTCTTTCGTGTTATGATTCATTTTCTAATTCACGTGGGTACCTAAAAACCCTTCTGCGGGCGACATGGTTGGGCACCCGTTATAAAGTAATGATGATTAACAGGGGGCTCAGCTAGAGATTGATGCTCTCCAATGGAGCTCTGGCATGGGAGAAGAACTTGAAGAGAAGTGTGCTTGCTGTTGGACTTCAATTTAGGAAAGGCTCTCTCTTTTCTCTCCTCCCCCAAAAATAATTAGGCTCTGGGTAAAACAACTGCAACCATTAAACATTTAATCACCTTTCCTCCAGGTGGCCGGCCCATTAACACCAGGTGATAAAGAATGATTGACAAGTTTAGTTTAGTGCCAAGAGTGCACCCCAGCTCAATAACAACAAGATTATATTTGTATAGCGCCTTTCACATCGGGAGGATGTCCCAAGGCACTGGACAGTGTATAGCATTTCAGACCCGAGCTGGGGTCAGGGAGGGCGAAGAGAAGGGAGGGGAAGGGGGAGTGACCAATGGCATGGTCGAAGAGAAGGGTCTTGAGGCAGGACCTGAAGAAGCTAAGGAGGGGGCAAGGCAGAGTGATTGAGGGATGGAATTCCAGAGGTTGGGGGCAGAATGGCTGAAGGCTCTCCCGCCAATGGTGGGGTGGGGGACGTGGAGCAGGCCAGACCGGCTGAGCGGAGGGAGCGGGCGGGTTGGTAGGGGGTTAGGAGGTCGCAGAGGTAGGATGGGGCGAGACCATGGAGGGCTTTGTAGGTGAGGACCAGGATCTTGAACTGGATCCTCTGAAGGATAGGGAGCCAATGGAGTCGGGCGAGAATGGGGGAGATGGGGTCGCGGAGCTTGGTGTGGGAGAGAACACGGGCTGCAGAGGTCTGGATTATCTGCAGCCTGTGGAGGGAGGAGATTGTAAGGCCAACAAGCAGGGCATTTGCATAGTTGAGCCTGGAGGTGATGAAGGCATGAACAAGAGTTTCAGCGGCCTGAGGGGTGAGGTAGTGGCGGAGTCAGGCGATGTTGCGGAGGTGAGGGAAGGCAGAGCGGGTCATGGCTTAGATGTGGTGAAGAAGACAGTTGAGGGTCGAACAAGAGACCGAGGTTCCTGACTGGTTTGGTGAGTTGTACTGTGCAACCACGGAGGTTGATGCTGCCAGAGCCTGAGGTGCTGAGGCGCTGGCACGAGCCAATCAGGAGAGCCTCAGTCTTGTTCATATTCAACTGTAGGAAATTTGCCCTCATCCAGGACTTGATGTCTGACAGGCAGTCTGTCAGGACACCAGTGGTCCTGGAGTTGAGGGTGGAGGCAGAAAGACAGAGTTGGGTGTCATCCGCATACATATGGAAGTTGACCCCATGTCTGTGGATGACATCACCAAGGGGAGCATGTAGATATTAAAGAGGAGAGGGCCAAGGACAGAGCGCTGGGGGACGCCAGACATGACAGTCGGGGGTTGGAGGAGAAACCGTTAAGAGGCAACAAAGTGGAGACGGTGAGAGAGATAGGATTCAATCCAGGCAAGGACAGGTCCTGAAAGATAAGTAAAGAGGCGAGGCGGTGTATGAGGATGGAGTGGTCGACGGCGGCAGAGAGGTCGAGGAGGACAAGGTGGCAGAGGGAGCCCTGATCACAGATGTTCAGAATGTCATTAGTGACTTTGACCAGGGCTATTTCCGTGCTGCGGGCAGCGTGGACGCCGGGGTGGAAGGGTTCAAGGAGGGAATGGCAAGAAAGAAAGGAACGGAGCTGGGACCCGACAACTCGTTCCAGGACCTTGGAGAGGAATGGGAGGTTAGCGATGGGGCGGCAGCTGGAGAGGAGGGATGGGTCAGGAAAGGTTTTTTGAGGATGGGGGTGATGACGGCTGTTTTTAGGGGGGTGGGAACTGAACCGGTGGATAAGGAGAGGTTGATGATGTCGGACAAGAAAGGGGTCAGAAGGTGGAGCTGGGGGATGAGGAGAACGGTGGGGATGGGATCAAAGGAGCAATGGTAGGTTTGAGTTTGCTAATGATGGCGGTGAGGGAGGAGGGAGACAGGGTTGAAGGAGTATAGGGGGGATGGGTGGAGTTAAATAATAATCCTTGCATTTGATATAGCGCTTTTCACGTCGGGAGGACATCCCAAAGCGCTTCACAGAACACATTGTAAAGTGAATTGACTGTATATTTGTGGGCGAACGCGGCAGCCAATTGCGCACAGCATGTCCCACAAACAGTCGTAGATTGAAAATGACCAATTTTATTATTGTTTTTGGAGGGATTATTATTAGGTGTGTGGAGTAAGGAAACTTGCCCAAGGTTTCGCCCTGCCTGGAATTGAACTCAGGTCTCTCGCTTGCAAAGCGAGTGCTCTAATCACTGAGCTACAGGACTCCAGTGGATCAGGAGCAGTGCGTTGCCAGCAAGTGACTACAGCTCTCAAGACATTCATGTGTCAAAGAATCAAGTTTTGTTTTAAAATTTATTTAGGGGAGACCTTGGAATACCCAACATTGAGCAAAGGGATTGATAAGTGTGCAGGGAACCTCACACTCGTACATACCACACCAAGTAAACAGTCAACTGGCTTGCCAGTTAAGGTTTACTTCTGCCAAGGGCTGGCACAGAAGAGACTTGGTGGAGTCCCTGACATTTATATGTCCTTGTCTTAGAAAGATCTTAACATCTACAATCAAGTGGTTGGTCACAGACCACACACCAATCCACACTCAAGTACTCACGCATCAATGGTGGGAATGGCATATTTTCCCGTGTTGGTAAGCATCGCACCCTTCATGTTTGGATCATCAACTTCCACCATGAAACTGCGGGGAATTCCTGTGCTCTTCTTGATCCTTGGCACCGATTCAAAGTTTTTGTCCTGAAGAGATTTTTTTTAAAACAAAATATACATGAATAAAATTAAACATTTAACACTGTGCAACTGCTGGCTTGTCACAAATCCCATCACCTCAGACGTCTTTCACTGCCAGACATGTGCAATACCAAATGACATACAAGATTGCAATTAAGAAGAATTGAGACATGTCAGCCTACCCCATTAGTTGGGCAGTTTTTAATGTAATGCCCCGGTTTTCCACAACGAAAACACGTGTATGATGGTGGAGGTGGTCCCAATGGCTTCTTCATGTAACTATGAAACAAAGATACAAATAGCGTGAGGTAACATACGTTACGCGTTAACGTGAAGCAATATCAAATGTACATCCATTTATCTCCTCCAATACTCACTTGATGGGATCATATTCTTGACCAGACTGTGTCATCATGGCTTTAATTTTATCTTCCTCAGAGGCATTCGCTTCAGCCAGATTGGCCGTCTGTTTGATAGGCGTGTGTTACAAAAAAGTGGTTACCCAGACGTTACTACACACTCGAGTCCACATCCTGTAAAGAGCAGCAGGAAATCCCTGACCCTATTACTTTTATACTGTTAAACAATCCATTTGGATACACTACCTTCCATCCAGCTTGCCAATGATCTGGGGGAGTTCCTCAAGCCTGCCACCTGCAGCATATAGTACTGACATAAAACCTCTATGGCATAGATGGAGTGAGATTTAGTGCTTCAGAGAAAGCAAAGACCCCAGTGAAATGCACAGGGCTGGACACAACCTGGAACGCGACATTCTTCAAAGATCAAAACCACCCGAAATGATTGTCTTACTTAATAAAATGTCAATCATTTGAGAACCACTATAAGCATTTCTAAAAGTCATTGCTACAAATCGTCAGAATTTGACTTTCAGTCCAGTGTTATTTACAAGAGGCTGGTAAAATGGAATGGAAACCTGCAGGCTAGTCCCGGCTTTACAGGGTTTGGTTGACAAATCCAGCAAAAGAAAAACAAGTAAACTTTGAAACCTCTGGTTCAGTGTGTGAAATCCAGGCATTGCTGAAGCTTCTTTGTATAACTTGGGTTTACATGAAAAAGTAAATCAAGAGCACAACAATTTTGTTCACGTTTATGTGCAATTGTGAGTTTAAATTAAATAAGGTGACAAAACTGTTGTCCAAACCAAACCAGGAGGGAGGAGAGGATTGTGCTGTTGTGGGCATCTGCAGCCAGTTCCTTGATGTCCAAGTGACAAGACTGTGGGGGGAGATGCTCTATATGGCACAAGTCTCACTTACACATAACCCTATACACTCACTGTTCGGGTTCTTGTTCCCACATAGCCTGCAGCACAAAGACTCAGTTGCTATTCGAGGCACAGCCACTCAACACTTCACTGTTCACTGTCACCAGCTGACACAAACACAACAGGTACAGTGAAACCCTGCAAGATCATATCTCCACCCATTTCATTCCAAATATGACCGATAATCCAGAGCCATTCCCTAGGGCATTAGGTTCAGAAGTTCAACTGAAATCACCTTTGGTGACATCATCTCTCACAATTACAGGATATTTAAGCAAAGGGGTTTGATTGTGATCATTGGACAGTGATGGCTAGTGGTGGGTTGATAATGTTACATGGTGTACCACAGGGAGGGCGAAGTTACCAGCATGATTCTTCTCCCAACCAGCTCCTGATTTAACTAATAAGTTTGTGCCAACCAGAATGGAATTAAGGCAATTCTCCACAGGGACGGAAGAGTGAGGGGTGGAGGTCACTTCAGGCTGATTTTCATCTGCTGTTGCCCAACCCAAAAGTGTGTGTGTATGAATGTGAGCGAGCATGGGGGGGGGGGGGAGAGAGAAGAGTCAAGGATATAATAGAATAAATTCACAGAAACAGTGACTCAGGTTCTCTCATTGCTACCTCCTAACACTATTTTGTAATAACAGAAACACAAAACCCACCTTGTGCCAATCAGGCACCCAAGTAACTGATTTACTGTGAAGTATTTTGAGACGTTTCAACATCAAAGTGCTGTAAAAGTGCAAGTGCTTTCCTTTTTAAAAGCACTGTACAGCGTCAGATTCTCACCAATATCTCAGCGACTTTACCACAACAACAACAAATTACATTTGTATCGCACCTTTTGGGTGGGGAGGACATCCCAAAGCGTGCGCCAGTCAAGGATGTGCACCTCACAAATAAATGCAAGGATTATTAAATTTCAAAAACATCCAAATGCTTGACATGACCACGGTTGCCATCAACCCCTTATCCCAGCAAGGAGACATCGGCACTGAGAACAGGTTATTCTACCTTTGTGACATTTGGACACGTGCATATGCTTACTCAACAGATATAGTACCAAACAAAGAGGACTTAAGAAAGTGGATACATCAATACAGAGCATTGAAGCTTGTTCAACTCAAGTCTACAAGTTCTGGGAATCCTCAATCTCTGATTACTTCACTTCCACTGAACCTCTCTTGAAACTTCACATGTACCCAAAATATACATTAGCAACACAAGGCACCAAGTCTTCCTCTCTCTGCACATTTCAGCCAGCCAAAAGCAAACTCCAGAAAATTGGGAAGCAGCAGTTCATGCGAGATATTCTCACAGGCAACCCACACAGCCGAGTAACAATGACTAAACACGAGAAGCTAGTGCATAAACAGGCAAGTTGTATGCAGTAGGACATATCTGGTGGCCTTTGCCAAGTAGTGTAGAGAAGATTAATAGATTCTTCACACAAGAGCTTTCTCTACCACTACTCTGTGTATTTCAGAATGAAATTAAACCTCTGCACCATTAAGTGCCTCGCAAAGACTTTTAGAACAATAGTTGAGAGGAATTGTGCACGACGTGAAGAAACACCCAGAATTAGAACAAACCAAACAGCAAGCTAATGCTCACAAACAGCTGAACTAAATGAAGACTTGAACAAAACTGTCAGCAATCTCTCCAGTCAGGCTCCCAACATTGCGCTGTCTTCAAATGAGAGAACCTCAGTACTGAGCCAGGAGTTATCCCCGTAATTTAGCCCCAATTTTATAAACAACAAATGGGAGATGATCCTATCAGGGTTTAACTGTACTCCTCACACAACAGATTTGTTTGAACCCAAACAGCATTTTACCTAACATGTTGAAAAGAATTTTTCCATTTATCTAAATACAGTTTTCTTAAAAAAAAAACTTTAGTATGTCCAATTATTTCACTAATCTTCTGCCCATTAGCACATGCCCATGTTCCTGGTCACCATGCTGGGGTGTGTTTCCATGGGTACTGGCTGGCCTGCAGTACCCCATTCAAGTTCCCATTATTCACTGTCAGATCATTCAACTGGAGTCACAACAGCGCCTGTCCTCTCCCCACCCAACTGTCACACACGCACGCACTCATAACCAAGAAGATGCAGAAGGAACAGGACCTCGGCTGGCTTTCCCCTCCCTAACCCTGGGAAGGCTGGAGCCAATTTAGCCCCCCACCCCCATTCACACTTGGTTGAAACCAGTAAACTCAGCATTGACCAGTAAACTTATTGCATGGTTCTAAACTTGGGGTCCAGGGGGGTGGGGGGGCAAAGAAGAGAGAAAGAAAGTAAACAAGAGAAAAGAAGAAAATACAGGACAGAAATTTGTCAACTGCAGACACTAGTGCATATACGATTATGTGTGTATGTGAAGAAAATCAACTTGCAGATGATGTTAGGGACTAGTACAAGCCAGGCAGGCAACTAAATTAAGTTTTGTCAATACAAATATATTCAAAATATCTGAGACGGGTGTTTTCTTGTCCAAACCACAAGCATTCGTTAAGTAACTAAAACTGCTCTCTCCCTGTCAATCAGCTGCACAAGATGCTGCAATAACACACCACCATATTTCATACAGGTTTACAGTCTGTGTTCAAACAAATGATCACCCATATACATTCTTTCCAACATCTGGTCTTAAAAAGAGAACATAGTTTATTGTATTTAGTGCTTTACATTTACATGGTCACAGCTAAGCTATGCATGGGTTGATACAACATTGGGGATCAGCATACACTTAGATCAATTCAGTCGAGACAGCACTGCAAAATCCAGTTAATTTTACACAAGATTGTACTTTCAATAACATTAACAGAGCAGATTTGCAACTCTTGGCTGTATTGCAGAGATCAGAACAGTCCTTTTATTAATGGCCACACACGGATCTGATGGTGCTAAAGGTGAGAACCTTCGTACCGATCACTATATCCAGTGATCAGGGCTTCTGTTCTTCTACCGCCTTCTTTAATGGTGCGGTGTTCAAAAAACAGGCGAAATACCCGATTTAATATTCATACATAATATCCCAGATAAAGGACATTATACCTAGGGTTCTATCTTGCTGCTTTTTGAAGCTGACCGAGGTGTGCGAGCATTATAGTAGCTAGGTGAGGCAGTCGAGGGACTCCCCTTCCATCATCCCCCATATCACTCACTCTTTACAGGATATTCAGCAAAGATCAACATTTCCAGTAACTTGGATTCACAGCACTACTATTCACACATAACTAAAACAATTACAGTTTATTTTAATGACAGTATAAAATGCAATTTAATTTCTGCAACACAGTATACAAAGCATTTATGTAACTCTGTGCTGTATAGAACAATTACAGATTAGTGCGACATGTATTACAATTAAAATGTGCAAATGTTGAATTTGCAAGGGGAAAAAAAAACAGCGGGAAAAAAAAACATTTTATACCTTTGTAAGCTGGGCCAGAGTGATAGATGTTCCAGAGTCATCAATCTGTTAATGGAAGAATTAAATACACATTCACATTTAAACCATGATAAGGCACATTCTTCAACCCCAAACAGACTGTCTGGTCATAAAGCTCTTTGACCCTGCACTACATACACTACACCTCACAATTCTATTACTGTGCAAGCTGTACAGTACAGGCATTGTGGGGAAAACCTGATAAAAATTATTCACAATATATTGAAACCCTGAAACATTTTAAGATGCTTTCATAATATATACAGCTGCCACTGTGCTATGAAGAACTTAAGTGCAAAAGGAGTTTCTGATGAGATATTTGGAACGCATGCAAAAAAATCTCAGCCGAACTTCCCGTCAAGCAAGAACCTGCGCAACAAAGTCTATAAACTGTGCTGTATTGTTGGGGACGATCTGTGTTACATCTGGAAGTTCAGAGTTGTTGCAAGCAGTTTGCTCTAGGATTGATTACTGTCTTCCAGAAAACACTGATCTATTTCCTTGAGAGCATTTGAAGGTCCAAAGTACAGTACACCTTTTCCCTTCAGAATCTACTATTTGTGGTTAATCTTGAGTCGAGGGCTAAATTGAAAGTGATTACAACCTTACATAAATGGTTCAGGTTAAAATAGGCACAGAATACTTGGACTTAAATCTAAATATTAGTCCTGATAATCTACTCTTGCTTGTCAACAGTGAGACATGGTCTAAGAATGAGAACTTGCTCAGGATCAGTCTTCAATTAAAGGCATTGTAAACTGGAGTTGTTTCATCAGTCACATTTAACTTCAACTAAAAACAAAATTATATGTACTATCGCACAGCCCAGTGTTCGGGGCATCAATTGTTTAGAAATAGCCTGACCACACAAAAAAAATATATTCTGCAAATAAAAAATCTGGAATAAACCTACAATTTGGTGCCTTACACTTTCCCTCCCATTTGATCAAACTTCACCCTATACATTCCAAAATCTAATAATTCAACACCCTTGCCTCTACATGTGTTTAGCCAAGTGTAAATCAGACTAAACTTTACCTATTCATTATAGAACAGTTTTTATAGTACCACCTGTACCTTCAATTTATCTAGATAAAATAGGTTTCCTAAAGCAAGGTAACTTTTACAACATACTTTAAAATTTGTCAAGTACTCTGGCAGGGAGCTGAACTATAGAGGACCAATCGGCCCAATTTCTGACAGCAGTTAGCTGCTCAAGTCCCTTTATGAACCTTTGATAAAAGCTAAGTGCCAAGAGTTGCATTTCAATCACAATCATCTCACGATACATGGGCTGGCACTTGCTTGGAACGCAATATGTGACCGACTTGCTAAATTAGCACTAGCAAGGTAGCAGCATTGGAATTGGTATGGATTATTAGACCTACAGCAGGAAATATTGACCCGATTACAGAGGGCATTGTAATTCAATAGCGCCAGGCTGTCAAACTATAAAATACTGGGTATTAAATGCAAGTTTCAAAAGCTCCATTTGGTTGAACAGAGTGTAACATGCAGCGATACAATTACCAGATTGTGATCTTTACAACTTCAGAAGCACTGTGGACAGCACGTAACCGATTTGTTGACTCAAGGTTGGCGCAAATGAAGCTGCAGCTGCAATATGCTGCTAAAGTTAGTCAAAGTGCATTCATCCCTTGATTTGCATTCTACTGGACTGCAAATTCAAGTTAGGAATAACAGATGAAAGTAAGGTTTTCCAAAAGTGATGAAGCAAGGCACACTAAGAACAGCTCCATCTGCATACATCAAGACATGAGCAAAATGGTCTTTCAGTTACTGACCACAATCCTGGATAGACCCAATCCTGGATAGACCCAATTAACTAAAAATATCAGCACTTAGTTGCACCATACACTCAGTGAGGTCTCCTTGGAGCTGAACTGACTCCAAGGTGATATGCCTGGCAATGGAATGTCTGAATTTAGCCAGGCCTCTGTGGCGGGCTCGGGGGCCCAATACCCGAGCCAGGTGGGTTCGCAGTATTCCAGGGCACTGCTAAAGATCGTACAGCCAGCCTAGATCAATGGCAGGACCTGGAAGCGCAGACCAGTCACTGGAGCAGGGAGTCATCCTACTCAGCTCCTGTTAACCATGTAAGCGAAAGCCTTAACAGATAGGGTGGCCCTAGCTGGGCAAGCAGTTGGAAAGCTTGCCAGACAACAATATCAATGGTAAGCTATGTAGATTTAGCTGGTTAGACTGCAGCTACTGCACACTCTGGGGTTCCAAAGCTTTGGCTCTTGCCAACCTGCGCCTAATACTTTCCAGAATTAAGTAAGTAGGATGCATCCCTCCAGGGAGAGAGCACGTATTCCATTCCAACACTATCTCTGGGATTTCCATGTGTTGTTGGTATGCATGGAAATCTCAGCTTGGTTTGAATACTTTTAAGCATGCTAATGGGTTTCTGCATGTGTGGGAAATCCAGCTGACCAAAAAAAAAGTATCATTCAGTGACCAAATGAAGATGCTAAAAATATTATATGCAGACAACTCCCTTGAATTAAGTAGTCATCCTGCATAAGATCCAGTTAATCCAATTAATGGTTTCAACATGATGCAGCAGAGCAAGATTGAAAATCCAAGTTATTTTTACAGAAGATTTCTTACTACTAGCCAAGCTACTCTGGATCACTTCACTGAGGAATACATATCCGTGGCAAAGTCAAAATGCAAGAAGATACTAATATTACATGAAGGACACTTTCATTTCAAAGACAATTTGAAATCAAACCCAGACTTTTGGGATTGAAGTCTCCTCTATTCAGATTCTTAGGAACCGAACATCAAATATATTTGAGCTGTCTCAGACTACATTTCGCCTACAAAATAGCCATTACACTAGACTTTGTTGTAAATTCTATGAAATACTTTGAGACATCCTCCTGATGTAAAGGCACTATATCAAATGCAAGAATCATTACATTTTAATGCACAAATTGGCCTTCGATCATCCCAGTATATCAACCTCCCTTCACTGCATTGCCACACCTGGAAGCCAACCCATCTTCCACATTTGCTGACGCTAGCAGTGCGGCAATATAAAGGGGAGTGCAGGGGAAGGGAAACAGAAAAAGAAAGCTCATCTCTATTTCAATCCAGACCAATTGGGTATTCTTTATTCTGACCATTAAAATGGCAGTACAGTATCAACACAATTTTAGGGACCACAGGGCAAAATGGGACCACTTGACATTTTACTCACCCAAGGTAACAAGTATGCTGGCATGGGAAAGGGGACAATCTTCTCAAAAGTGAAATTGAATGCATAGATGTGATGGACTACAGAGAGCTTTAGCCACCATCTAATCTAGACTATACCCAATACCAGTCGAACGAAAGGGGTGTGGATCCTTTTCCCAACTCAAGCAAACAATTTAAAACTCATCTCATTGATAGAGCACTTGGCAATTTGTACATCTCTGCAGCCTGTTTAATGCAGCAACCATAGAGAGTTGAGATGTCACTCACTCAGCTCCAGGAACAATATACTGGATTATAAAAAAAGGAGACATACCCTCAATTTCCTTAAAAAGGTGTAGTAATATAGTTTAAACAGCTGGGAGCATGTCATAGAGTGGCAAAACTAGAATTTTATAGAAATTTAAACATTTGCAAATCCAAAAACGATGGTAGGAGCTGAAAAGGTAAGAAACCGATTTAAAAAGTTTAGAATTAGTCACTAGAATAGTGTAAAAAGTTAAAATAGAACCAACAGGGAAAAAAGCCACCACAGGTGAAGTATTAAAAATATTTATTTTAAAATGGTGTTTAGATGTCAGCACATGGCTAACATTACAGTATTAAAGATATCCTGTAATACTACTTTTAGTCAGCAGCAGTGCACAACCTAGAACCATGAAGAGCCGGTTGACTCACACAGAAAAGTCCACAGGCTAAACTGTTTATCAAAGTTTTCCCCTCATAAAGATTGAGAATGAGAGGAATCTAACTGGATACAGATTGAAGCTACCAGAAAGGAGAAGGGCCTTTATACTGACAGAGGATAACACACCCTGTATTACTCAACAGTACCTTCCATTTACTAACTACAGCAGGCTTGGACTAAAGTAATATAGGGATTCGAAGGTTACAAACAGAGAAACTATTTCCTCTGGTGGGTGGGGGAATCCAGAACAAGCAGGCATAATCTTAAAATTAAACCTAAGCCATTTAGGAGCGTAATCAGGAGGCAGTTTTTTTCCACACAGAGGGTAGTGGAAATTGAGAACTCTCTCCCCCAAAAGGCTGTGAATGCTGGATCCATTCAAATTTTCAAGACTAATAAGATGGATAGATATTTGTTAGGATTTTGTATTGTAAGCATATCAATGGATAATGGGCAACAGTGGGTAATTGGAGTTGAGGAACAGATCAGCAACGATTTTATAGAATGGTGGAACAGGCTCAAGGGGCTGAATGGCCTCCTCCTGTTTCTATGGACCAAGTTACAGAGTTGTCACACAGATGTGGTGACTCAAAGAGTGACCTGAATACCTTGACTGTTTCAGCATGCAACACACCACCTGTCCATCTTACTGTACAAAACTTCAGCACCTACTGAGATACAAATATTCTACAGCTTAGAAATTTTTTTACACCAAAAAACTGTATTTTCTCCAAAAGTACAGGTTCTACTGTCTCCATTTGAAGCACATCTAAATGCCAAAAAAGTCCTAGCAATTATCCCCCCCCCACTTACCAATACCATTTCTCTTACAAAAGGCAGGAGGTGCAGTGAGTGGGATTGTTTGCATTCATTCAACTGCAATCTTCCAAACAAGCTTCAGTACAAAAGTACCCATTGCATGTTCAAACTGCCAGGATAGAAACAGCAAATTGATACACAAATTTTTTGTAATGCAAGATAGACAATTGGGAGTGGAATCCTGGTATATACATGAAGTAACCAGATCTGCATTGTAACAGGAATGGGCAGACAGTGAAATCCCTAGATAAACATGTGCATACAGCAAGTGGAGCCTTTTAAGTGCAGCAATGACTTATTTGCTTCAACTGGATCACTTACCACCCCCAAACACACACATGCTCATTCTAAGATATTATATTTGCACAGCCTACTCTCAACTAAACACTGACCTTTCCTAGCGTTCCCAGCAGTCTGGCAACTAGGTCTGAAACCTCTTTCTCTTGCCTTCCCCTGATGCCTCCAAGAGCAGAAGAATAAAACTTAAAACAGAATGAAGGAAGAATTACAAGTTTTTTTTTAAAAAACAGAAAATATTAAATACAAAAGAAAATCTAATGCAAAGGTGAAGAAACAGCACCACTTTAAACTTGCAAATGAACTGAACTGCGCTGAGCCCAAACAGACTGGAAACCGCTAAATGGGTTTAAGTCTGAAGTGAAAAGTATTGGGAATCCCAAATATCTTCCATCAGAACCTTCAAAAGAATTCTTTCAAAAGATTTATTTTAGGAAATAGTATCTTGAGATATGTTATATAGGTTGGGAAATGACCTGTGCCCGTGACTGCCAGGATGTTGGAAGGCAAACTGGATGTACCTTGGTCTTCTTTCGTCTATCAATTCCTAACTCTAATTGTTCTTATAACTAAAGTAACAAATGCTCAGTTGAAGACCACAAGAAAGATCCCAATATTACATTGTGAAAAGGTAAATTTTAAAATATACCATTCCTTAAAGCAAAACTACATTTAACTACTATAAAAGCACTTCTTTACCGTTCAAGATAATCATGACTGGCATTAAGTTACTGAGAAGGGCTACCCCTGCAATATGTACCAGTAATCCAGACAACGGGCAGGACAGTACTGCATAACTACTTCATAAAGTAGAATGCGTGGTCTAACCCCTTGCAATTTATCCAGGTATCAGGGCTATCTGCAAGCATTGTCCTAGCAGATTATATGACCAATCTTTTAAATATAAATCACAATACTTTTACAAGAATGTCTTCCTGGAGCACAATTATAATTAGCAATCCAAGCGAGAACATAAGGCGATCAAAGCCCGACAAGCATGTTCAGCATTTTATGAGAGAATGACTGATTGACCTTTTCCTGTCCTTTCACTTTCTTGATACCCAAATATTCATCCAACAGGCTGACTCCCAAGAAAATCTACACCATAATGATTAACTTGAGTTACAAATAGGAACAGGAGTAGGCCATTCAGCCCCTCGAGCCTGTTCTGCCATTCAATTAGATTATGGCTGATCTGTACCTCGACTCCATTAACCTATCTTTGCTCCATATATACCATTCCTTAAAACAAAGCTACATTTAACTACTATATAAGCTATAGTTGATACCCTTTCCTAACAAACATCTATGCACCTCCAAGTCTTGAAACATTTGGGAAGAAATCCAACCAGTGTCCCTGCAGTGACAAATTGAGGAATGGCGATGGATAACCACAAGAGGATTTTGATTGCATTCCAGTTCAGATGAGTCACTGCATGCTGAACCCACATACCTGCTCCCAGCTACTCACAAAAGTCCTGCAATCGTCAACAGTTTATTTCCATACTCACCCAATTCTACAAAATCTGGCAAGCCTTTCTGGAACTTATTGTGCACAAAATAACTGGGTTGTCAGGCAAACGGCTTGTGAACAAGATCACAAAACCCAATGTTAAGTAACTCTTCCCCTTCAGCTTATATCCATTCCTCAGTTGTTCTTCTCTCCTCTGGGGGAGACCATCTATACAGTCATTTCTTATGAGAACATGGAAATAAGAATGGCAAAGAATCTTCAATATTTTAAGGAATATCCTTTCTAACAGTTTCTCTCATTCTGGTCAAGAGTTATGAAAGAGGAAAACTGGGAAGGTCCCATGCATGACCTGCAACGTGTACCGAAGGAACAGAGTGAAACGGGCAGTGCGGCTTTTGGGTACTACAATTGATGCCATTGCTTGGGTTAAAGATAAAGATTATTATGCATTTCCACTCTCAATTCCTATCCAGAGACTATGAATGAAAACTACCAGCCCATTGATGATGGGGAAGGTACTGACAGCTGACCCAGAATAGTCCTATTTGAAAGAAAAGGATTTCAGAATATTCAGGAAAGGCAAGAAAAAAGGATCCAATTATAACTTAATTCTTACAGCTCCAACCGCCTTTGGACCCAATGGTTCTGGAGCAAGTTTCAATATTATTCTGCAGTTAAATCCACATCTTAAAAATGTGAAGCATGCAAATTGAATTTTGATGCAAGCTTTAGCTAGTCACAAACCTAAGCAGTTCCTTTTCCAAGGCTTGGCTAGGAGTGAATGGACTCACCCATTATTCATTGACTGGAACATATGAATCCATCACTCATTTTACTTTGTTTGAACAATCCAATTTGCCCCTCTCCTTCGTTTCTTTATTAGAAAGGTTCAGTCCCCACCACTGTTCCCACCCTGATTAACAACTTTAGCTGGCAAATTTGCGCCACCTTTCCTCTCTAAAGGGGAAGCCAAATGTTTTCATCATACTTATTATAACCGATTAAATTGTTCTTAATTTGCTGATATGATGCAGGGCTCAGATCTCAGTGCTGCAATTATAGAACTTTCACTAGTTCCATCTCCCCTGCCAGTGATCCATTCTTGTTAGAAGCCCAAATAAAAAGCAAGATAGGAAAAATATCTGCGCACCGAAGGCCGATCTTGACTGCAATGAAAACACCATGAGAATTTAAAAATGCTACTCTGCTAATATAACTCTGCTACTCAATTTGAAGTCATGCTTTAATCTGGACATTAATACAACCACGACCAGTTTCAGCATCAAACAGAGTAGAGATAGGGGATGAATACAATTTACAATTCGCCCACAAAATTTACAGTCAATTCACTTTACGGTATATTCCGTGAAGCATTTGGAGACATCTCAAAGACATGATAAGGCGCTATATCAAATGCAGGGATTATTATTGTTTTGGGCAGATAAATTATGTGCAAAGTTTAAAAGGCATTTTTCACTCCAAAGGTGCAGAAATCTGAAATCAAAACCAAGACTCCACTTAGTGGTGGTCAATTCAGTCACCTTTTTGTAAAGGGGAACAACTCAACTTTGACGGTACTTGATTGACCTGATGAAAATTTATAGCTAGTTTTCGGATTTAAAAAAAAGACTTTAAAAAAGGCTCAAACAAAAAGCATTTGCCATTTATCTCAGACCGCATAGAACTAAATTGATTAGATTTAAGCTTAAAATGGACAAGTCAGTGGATTTCTGTAGTGTGCAGCAGATGAAAAAAATTAAGAACATTTCAAACATAGTTTACCAATACAAATATCTCAGTACACCAAAACAGCACTACAAAAGCCTAGTGACTTCCATTTATTGCAAAGTATGACTGGGAGAAGAAAGAACTGAGGCATCAAACTCTTCTAGTAATAGGACTACTTGTCAAATCTTAAAATTTGTTTGAGCTCCAAGTAAAAAAATGCGCGTTTTAAATATATAGCATCCAAATAGAAAGGGTTAAATTGTACAGATCTATAACTCGCTATTTTATGACCATTAGATACTGAAGTCTAATGTGGTTGTTCATGTGCCTTATCAGTGTTAAACAACCTGTTTGACCAACAAGAAATCATACCTATCAAATCATAAAAAGTTCAGTGATACAATGTGAAATGGAAGATATACACTTCAAACATTCTTTATTTGAAGAAACAAAATGCACACAATAGCCTATACACATGAAATACTAAATAAAGACAGACATCACATGAACATGGTTTCATGTTCACCATAGCAAACTGTTGAACCACAAACTCTGACAAACAGTTCTCTGTACAACTCTGTGTCATACAGAAATTAACTATCATTTTCAATGTGAAATACAATTATTATTTTGCACCATTATCAAGTCACACATACAGATAATATGTGCAGATAAGGGCAATCGTTTCTAAAGGTTACCAACAGTATTTTTAAAATACCACAAATGCATTTAGTAGGCATTACAATACATATCCTGGTCAGATATGTGCCATATTAACTTAGTCTGTGTATTATTTAAAGTTGCTACTGTTATTCATATTCACTGAAACACATTATAATCTAACAGTTATTAAAAAAACAACTTAAGATTTAACAAAAAGGAAAAAGAAAGGTTCAGATTGTATTTGTGTTTTACATACTGCTTTCGACGTCCCACTTGTTGGTTCTGAACGGTCTCTGGAAAGCAGAACACAATTTGTAAAGAAGTTACAGTCATATATTATCTCAATATCAACATTACAAAAAAAACCACAATTGACATAGAAGCAAACACCTGGTATTCTATACAACATTTCAGTTCTCAGCCAACATGAACACAGTGGGGACATTACTAGAGCTTGAATAAGTTAATCTGAAAAAGATTCAGACTGGGGAAAATAAGTTTCAAACCACTCCGAATGGACAAGGCACTGCTACAGCATTGAACACAGTGGTTTCTCCTCTTCAAGGAATGCAACACATCTGTCAGTCACAGACAAATTCCTGGTTCTGTAAAGGGGTCAATGATTCAAACAGACTTCCCTTTCCCTATCTAAAAACAAGACAGATAGCAGAACATTCTACACTGTGAAGAATTACTGTCAATGATCGTAATAAATTATGACACTAAGCCATTACTTCATGCTGAACGACAGATCAGTGTGCACTTTAAGGTCTGGGACACAGAAAAACTACAGCTGCAGAATATTTGTGCTGTTTGTGAAGTGCTCAGCAACACCAATGAGTCATTGCATATGTATGGCACGTAGCCACTTAAGAAAACAGGTTTCCAGCATTGCTCTGAGACCCGTTTCATCATTTTATTGCATCTTTCAATCCAATTTTTCACACACTCTACATTCTATAATACTTCACTGTATGTATACAAAAAGTACATTTAAAATTAAAATTTTAATTTTACAAAGTGGAAATCCCAATTTAAAATAAGAAATCTCCCTCTGGACATCAATCCCTTTGCAGCTAATTGGACTGGAATCACATCTTTCCAATCATTAATAAAGTTCTCAAGACGCCTCACTCAATCCTTCCATGATTTCCAGCAAACAACCTAATTTTCCATTCCAGGCTGTTGAAGAACAATTTGTTGCTACCCAGATTTACCCCTTCACTTCCGACAACT
Source organism: Callorhinchus milii (assembly GCF_018977255.1). NCBI lineage: Eukaryota > Metazoa > Chordata > Chondrichthyes > Chimaeriformes > Callorhinchidae > Callorhinchus > Callorhinchus milii. The sequence goes on along the minus strand of NW_024704757.1, from coordinate 6,802,699 downwards.
CCCTCCCATAGTCAGGGTCATCAAATGATATGCTCTCCATCTGCGACCAGAGCTCCTTTTGCCTTCTGCCTTTTTTAGTATCAGTGATATGGTACTGTACGGTCATACTTCTTCATTTGCAAACGTGGCATCCACTCCTTACATTGCTGACAACTATTGTTTATTACCTTCATCCCAATCAGTAGCTTGCTTAACCAATCTGGCCTTTCTTCAAACGAGAAAATGTATGTATTCTACAACTCTAATACAATCAATGTATTAAACCTCGAGAGGGCAGTGCAATTATCTACACAAGGCAGACTTGTAACTGAATCTAGACAAGATGAAACAGAAAATACCAGCAAAATTTCTGAATTTCTACACATGCAAGAAATTAATGTGCAATTCCTGTTCAGTTTAGTAACATCAAAGGAAGGTTATAACCTGTTGAAGAATGCATGCACTTAACTCTTAACTGCTCACATGTAATTGTGTTACATGTCAGAATGCCAATCATTAAAAAAATTAAGTACTATTTATAGATCCCCATTTGAAAACAACTATTTTTAAACTAACCATGCTGAATAATAAAACTGAAGAATAAAACAATCACTGGTGCCGTGAAGAAATCCATCCTTAAACATTCAACTCTTACTTTCTTGCATAAAAAGCCTGCCCAGCGTCTTGGGACGTCCTCCCGACGTGAAAGGCGCTATAAAAATATAATCTTGTTGTTGAATACTCACATGACATACATTTTGCTAGTAGACTTCACTCCTCCAATTGGAATTCTTTTTATAATCACGGATGAATTCTTAGGGATAAGGGCATTGTCATCCGTGTACTCTGTGAAAAAAGTTACAAATCCATCATTCTGAAAGTGCCGAACAATAAGCACCAATCGCCTTTACCCCAGACACCAACAAATGTACAGAAATTTTGTTTCAGCTGATGCTGTCAAGTAACATTGAAAAACTACACAATCTGACTTGCAATTCTTCAGGAGGATCTATTGGAAGAGGAACATACTCGCAGCATCCATCCAATAGAACCGTAGAAATTCACTGCACAGAAGGTCATTCGGCCCAATGCATCTTTGCTGTCTCTTTAGAAGAGCAATCCTTTCAGTCCCAAGTTGAGAATTATAAACCAATTAAAAACAATCTAATGAGCCAATAGAAGCGAGCCACAACCATTTTATGACTTACAACATTAAGATTAAAGCAGGAAGGTCTGTTTGGCCAACAGTATTTGCCCAATATTTAAAATCTAAAGAATGACGCATAAACATATGGGCTATTTTCTATGATAAAACCCTGCTCATTGATATACCAATTTATCTCATGAATATATAGGGACATGGCAAAGTAAGCTGAGGTTAAATCACAGCAGAATGACATGGCATGACAATGACATAATTCTATTTGAGATTCAAAAAAATGAAATAATCTACAGCACATATTTAAGAAACCACCCAACGCAATCTTGAACGAGCAGAAAGCAATTCCAGACAGGGATTTAGCAGTGCAACTGGTACAAGGATGAATGACAGTTTCACCAAAACATCCAAAATCTACCCACCTGACCAGAAAAATCTCTTCCACCTCATTATCTTAACAGTTCTTCCTAAACCTACTACAAGAGCAAAATGGGAGTTCATACTATTGTTCAGGATAATCAAAATCATTCTGTCATTTTTTGCTAAAATACAAAGATTACTGCGCATGCAGTTAGGTATAGTAAAATACTATTTACCCTACATGCACTTCATCCTGAAGCCAGCTCTTGTCGACAGATCAAAAAAAGTTACCAAGTCTAATCTTCATGATTTACTCAGCTGATTTCCAGAATAAGACTTAATGTCACATGATACAGTTGTGTTTTATCTTAAAGGTTCCTATTTTCTTAAACTAGCAGTTTTGAGTTTTTTTTAATCCTCTGTGATTGATTTTTCAAGATGGTGGATGAAATCCAATGGAAGATTAACAGCTGCTCGACATGAAGAAACTGAAGGTATTTAGGTGGCCTCCACACTTACACGACAGAGTCTTACACAATGGTTGACTCACAATGACACCAAAATGGACTCAAAAGAAAGGTCTCCAATAAATAAGCCACATGAAATCACAAGATCTGTTAATATTTTACAAGAGACCAGAATCAGGCAAAAAGTCGGCAGAATTAATTCAATTTCTTTACTCCAGAATTCATTATTCAAAGAGAAGTACAAAATAAACATATTTGCAAATCTGACACAAAGCTCCTATGAGAAAAAGGTCTGCGGGTACAATGCTTCACTGAGAAAGAACTGGCTGCCATTTTGTCACAGGGAGTATATCCCGATTATTATACAAGTAAGGAACCTGTAAAGTTGGAGCATATTACTATTTTAAAATCTAGTCTTTCAATGGACTTCATGTTAATTTGAGAACAACTGTTCCAAAATGTTTAACTTTGCATCAGCGTGTAGCATTTGCTGTAGACTGGTTACACCAACTTCAACCTACGACTGTTTGTGGGAACGTTTGTGGATGCAATTGGTTGCCGCATTTTGCCCACAAATATACAATCACTACACTTTACAGTCTATTCTGTGAAGCGCTTTGAGACTCCGAGAAGACGTGAAAAGCGTTATATCAAATGCAAGTATTATTATCAATGGCTTGTTACTGTGGCACGAGTTGAGTTTGCACACATGCTATGCCCAACATCACCTTATAACAGTATGTTAAGGAGCAGGATCAACAATCCGCGTCTCAAAATGCTTCACAGAATAGACTGTAAAGTGTAGTGATTGTATATTTGTGGGCGAAATGCGGCAACCAATCCAAAGGTGAAGCTCAATGCTGCACTGGGTGGCGCCTTTATCAACTAGGCCATCAGGGAAATCGCAGCTCAGTTAGACAAGTTCAATAAAAAAAACTTATCAATACTAAATACAGAATTTTAAAAAAATTGTGGTGACATGTTGCAATCAGCATTTGAGGCAGAAAGGGAGGGGGTTACACCTTCAAAATTGCTGACATAATTCAAAGCCTTTACCATTTACCAATGCCCAAATGTCATAAAATACTATATGGGTTAAGAAAGACCTCCAAGATGAAATAGTTATTAAATAACTAGCTACTATTAGTGAATTTAATTAGTGAATTAAATTTCGCCCACAAGTATACGGTCAATTCACTTCACAGCATATTCTGTGAAGTGCTTCGAGACGTCTAGACGACTTGAAAAGCGCTATATTATTATAATATTATTATAACCATTAGACCCTCGAATAATTCCTGAACATCAAAACCCGTAGAATGAATTTCACAATTTCCTCTCAACGTAAGGAGTCTTCAAAATGTGAACACTGAGAAATAACAGATGGCGCTGGAGAAGACAATGGACATTAGGCAACTGCGGTAAAGAAAATCACGTCAAACGATACGACGTAATATAGCGTCTGACACACTTTATCCCACTGATTCCTGCACCCCCGACTTGCCATGTCCCAACTTGCAGTAAGAACATTGATGTTCTTATTAAAACGGGCAAATCCACCTACAACCCGGCGCCATCTTGCCTACAATCAGAAACAAAAGATTAAAGACCCCACTTAAACAAAGGGAAAACTTGGGTTTTAAAATTGCAAAACAGGGTTCTACCTTCTTTAGTCTGTGCGTTGGTAATCTGTAGATCACAGTCTGCCGCCTTCAGCTTCTCCCTGGCCATAATGGTCTTCTTCAGATCACTCAGAGATATATGAAGCCCATCGAAAGTGACCGTGTCATAGTTCAGTTTAGAGGAAAATTTGTAATGCACACACGACATTTTGTTTGTTTGTTTGAATGGGACCAAGCCTTACCCACAAGAAAAACGTTTTAACCTTTTAACACTGCAAAACACAAAAACAAAAAAATCCGCTTTTTCACAATTTAATAAGTCTCCATGCCTGGAAAGCATTTATAAGAAAACACTGTATTGTAAGAAAAATCAGGAAATAACTTCCTTTTTAACTGCACATAGCACAAAATTAAATACTAGCTGTATTTACTCACTAAATAAACTGGATAGTTCAAAAGTCAATGGTATAGTTTAAATGTCCATGAAACTGCACTAAGTCCAAGGTTTTTTCCTCAAAATAAAGTTCGGGAATATTCGCTTTTTTCCTCTTCCTTGATATTATCGAGCCGCAATGCAGTAGACGTCGGCGTGGCTAGTTTTAAATGTCTCACATGTACACGAATGTTACAGGGAAAGGAGGCCGCGAACGTGTCCACGCTTTTCCTCTTCCTTCGGTTTCTTTTCAAGCAAAATCCAGTTGCAACGAAACTCGTGTTTTTTTCCCCCTCCTCACTCAGACACCGACCTCGGGAGGAGCTCACTTACTCTCATTCTCTCCCTCGGATGGGTGGGGATTTTTTTTTTAAAAAAAAGTCCGAACTCGTAACGAAGGGAGAAGGGGAGGTGAGGTGGGGGTGGGGGGAAATTACAAAAAAAAAACTTAAAAAGAAACAGAAGCCGTACGCAGACAAGGCCCGAGGCCAGAGCTGCGTCTCTTCCTCCGGCGTGTTCCTCAGGAGCAGGTGGGATCCATCGCGCCTTTTTTTTTCTCTCTCTCTCTCCGAAAGGACGGTGGTGTCGGGGGCGGGGGAGGGGGGGGAGAATGGAAATGGGACAAAGGGGACGGAGAGGTGCAGGAAAGCACAGCCCCGGGCGGTCACAGGCCCACCTTCTTGGCGGGTTACAATCACAGGCTCAAACTCCAGGCGGCAGCAGAAGGCCCGACCGCGTCTCTCGCAAACATCCTCGCGTAAACTGCACCGACTCTTACGCTGAAAAAAATGGCTTAATACTTCGAACCCTTTGGGTTTTTTTTTACAGTGGAGTTGGGTGATGGTGGGGGGAGGGGTGGGGTGGGGGAAAGGGGAGAAAGGAAACAAAAACGGAACCGGTGCAGGGTGGTGTCTGAGGCGAGTGCCGCCGCTTCTAACGGACAGCAGCTCTCCGCCACAACAATGGCGCCGTCAACGCAATAACGCCAGGGGTCTCCCAGGCCCGGCCGCAGGGGCCCACGCGTCACAATCACCGCCGAGAGCGCACCACCGGATGTGAGACCGGCGCGCGCTGTCAATCAACCACCGCCGCCGCCGCTTCAGCGGGGTGTGAGGGGAGGGCCGAGCTGTCAATCACCCGTTTCTCCAACGGACTCCCCCCCCGCCCTCCCGCCCTCCCACCCAGAAGCGAGGGGAAAAGTCTGCTGTTGTCAGTCACCGGCGGCTCCAACGGCTGCCGGAGCGGAAGTGAGGCCGGCGAGCTGTCAATCACCGGCCTCTCTGACCCACGGCTGAGGGAGGCGGATGCTCGCGCCGCCGTCGCCTGCTCTCCTCTCCCTGTAAGATGGCGCTCGCTGCAGCCGCGGTGGGTATATCTCTGCTTTAATTCTCCCCCCCCCCCCCCACCCCCTCCCTCCCGCCCCTTTCCTTCCTTCCTTCCTTCGCTTCGGTCCTCGTGAATTAATTCAAGGGGGTGCGAGAGCGAGAGAGAGAAAAAAAACTTTCTTCACATGGTGGGGGAAAAAAAAAGACCATCCTTGTCACACTGTTGGTAAAGAATAGCGCGCGGGAAGAGAGGGCCAGTCCCCCACTACCAGCACCACCACCACCGCGGGGTGGGAGCTCATCTTACACTGTACACGGTCATAGCCCTCACGAGCGGTCGGATTTCTGAAGGGAAATTATAGTTTTTTTTAAAGTCATTTTTTTTATTGTGTGTATGAGAAAGGGCTGTGGCTGTTGGTCAGGGGGATATGGGAGGGGGGTGGGTGGGAAAGAAGAGTGTGAGACGCAGGGCAACCGATCGCAATGAATTCATAATAATAATAATCTTGTATTTGATATTGCACCTTATCACCTCCGAGAGATGTCTCGCAGCGCTTCACCAGAATATACTGTAAAGTGGGTTGACTGTATTGTGTGAGCGAAACGCGGCAGCCAATTGTGCACAGCGGCGTCCCACAAACAGTCGTGGATTGAGTGACCACATTTTATTTATTGATTTTTTTTTTCCGAGGGATTATTACCCTCGGAAAGTGATCCGCCAATCGACTTTCAACTGGGTTCCTAATTAAGAATATAAATGGGGGTGGGCAGCGTTGTATCTGATTTGCCTCCTTTCCCCTCCACATCAAAATAAAGTTTTCCTTTGCTCTCCCTGATATTATCATGTTTTGAGGAAATGAGTGAAATCAGGGCAGATCTTCACCTGGTACTGTAGGAGGATTTGACCCATCGAGCCATTTCACTGGATGGTTTTACACTGCACCTTTGCCACGTGAGGTTTGAATTGCATGGATATATGGAAACTAGCTTGCTTACATGCATCAGAAAAAGTCAGTGCAGTTTGGAAGGGGTGGGGGGGATCCTGATTTTTTTTGATCAGCTGGGTGTCTGATGGAAACCCACCACCGTACTTAAGAGCATCCAAACTGAGAATTCCATGCATCCCACCTACACATGGAAGTTCCAGAGATAGGTTATTCGAATGGGATGCGCGCTCTCTCTCCCTGGAAGGATGCATCTTGCTTACTAATTTCCGGAGAGTAATAGGCCCAGCTTGTCAAGAGCCAAGGCTTGGGAACCCCAGAGTGTGGGTTAGGATATTTGCTTGCATCTAACCAGCTGAAACTGCATAGGTTGCCATTGATATCATTGTCTGGCAAGCTTTTCTGCTGTTTGTCCAGCTGGGACCACCCTACCCATTAGAGCTTTGGCTTGCAGGGAGCTGAGTAGGAGGATTCCCTGCCCTCAGCGACTGGCCTGCCCTTCCAAGTCCTGCTGACGAGTGAAGTTGGTCATCAGCAGTGCCCCAGCTGAGGAACCGGACTGCCAAAGAGTTCTGGCTCGAGTCTTAACATTTTGTTTGCAAACATGTCTGCTTGGAGCCAATTCATCTCCAAGAAGACCCCACTTACCCATCTGGAGATTTTTAACACGTTGGTCCTGTGAACATACATTGAAGTGAAGGCATGTTTCTGGATTTGTTTCCACTCCTTTCTAAATCTAAGTCAAATTGAACAAAAAAGCACCACAAGAAGTGGAGGCTGTTATGGTATATTATTCGGTTGTCTCGTTACAGGACAATGGGAGCAGACTGTACCTATCCTATGGATTTCAGAGGTACCAACATGCTAACGGTCTTAGGCTTCAGAATATTGTCTTAATTTTAGGATCTTACAGAAATTAATTTGGGAACTGTTTTTCATTAATTATGGAAAACCGGTTTCCAAATTGAGACAGAATCGAAAATGATGAGAAATTTTCAGTCTCAGCCATCAGTGGCCAGTGATGTGATGCCAGAACTTAATTGTTCTGTATGTTTAACTCTTTTGTGTGATGCAAGAGTTTATTTTTTTTGCTAATTGCTTTTCATTTATTTCAGGCTGTGATTTGAGACATGGCAGAAAGAAGGACCACAGAGTCATGTGACCAAGCATGTGAACAGGTCTGGCGGCAGGAATATAAGCTGGCGTTATATAACTGCAAAGAAGGGCTGCCTCTAACTAGCCACACTGGCTTTCCTACTTCTGCATCAGTTGAGGCTGTTAGACTACAGGCATTGCTATACAGAATCTCTTGCCTCATACGGCTGGTAAATACTTGATTTTAACCACAATATTTCTTTATATATTAATTTTAAAAACAAAATCACATTTAAAAGAAAGCAAAACTGCTAAGCCTATTTCGAAATATTAATTTCAATCGTGTATCATAGACCTGACAGGTTGAACAGCGCAATTTATTCTAATCCAAATGTAGAATGTTACCAGTTGATATTCGTTTTGTGGGGATTTTTTTAAAAAAAGTGAGATTCAAAAAGCCAAAGATCATTACATTCTGTGGAATAGCTGATAGCCTCTGATACTACATTGCCCCAGCCAGCATTAACTATAAGCTTTCACTCATTAACTGGAGGATTTTTGATTTGCCTTGCTGAATGAATGTGAAGCATAAAGATGATGGCATCTGTGCTATTGTAAAAGTTCTCTCCAAACACCTTTGTTGCTGGAGGTTTAAATTCTATTTTAAATTTGTAACAATATATGAGATTAGTGCATCAAAATTATCTTCCCCTGACAAACTTGACAAGCAACCTGGATTACCGTTTGAGAGTTTTCATAGCTTTCATGTTGACAGTGCCATTTAAACCTTAGAAACCAATAGAAAAGTTATAATGGTTGATACTATTGAGCATTTAAGAGGGAACAAAGTACAATGCCAATCTTGTGCAATTTCAAAATGTGGCATTAAGTAAGGTTGTTGATATTGTGTTAATTGAACCCCCACTTCATTCCATCCATCATTTTGAAAACCTTGGATTTGATGTGGATTAAGTTTAGTGCGAGATTACATGTTAAAATTGATATTCAATGACCAAACCCATACTGCTTTTAACATTTAAACAGTTGAGCGTCAACATTGCATCATATTGATGTTGCTGAATATATGTTACTGCTGGGGCAACCAGTAAATATGCCACAGCTTTACCTACTGTATGTTAAAGCTGGGGAAGTAACATGCTTGCCACATCATTCCTAGCTGTAATTGTAAAATGGTAAAATAGGTATAATTGATAATATATTGTGTAGTTAAACCATGCTCTTGGGTAAGAGCCCATGAAGAAACTGCATTTTGTATTTATTTACTGACTAATGTATTTTTGCTGTGGGACCTTGCACACTGTAGGTATAATGCAATAAAATGCATGTGGGGTAATTTGGGGAACATAATTTAATTCATTTTCTTTTTAATTTTTATTTTGTAAATAAATTTTTTAAAAAACATCATTTGTCATTTTTATTTCTGCATGTGATTCTTGGACACCGTTGACTTATTTTTAAAGGTTTGTAAACTTCACACAAAAATGTTCTTGAAATTTCACTTTTGTTTTTTTGGGGGTATCTTTTAACAATGCTTTTATGGTCTCTGAATGCTGACCAAGTTTATGATAACCCAAGGTATTTGGGTTCTAGAAAAGAGAGAATTTGTCCAAGGACAAAATACTTGTGGCTGGACCTAACCCACGGTTAATAAGTTCTCCTTTTCTTTAGTGATTTTACGAAAACTATATTTGTTATTTTCTTGAGCAGCGGGTAGCACAGTGGAGTAGCACAATCGGTTAGCACTAGCCTATTAAATTTGGGAACAGAGTTCAGACTGCTCAGATTGATGGGCTGAAAGTCACCTCTGTTTTCTCCTACTATAATGTGAAATGTTTTGGAGAAGTCTCAAACCCAATTCCAAGTGGAACCAAAACAGCGCCTTATTTGGTACTGATTTGAATTTTACTTTGAGACCACTTCGGTGGCTGATGTGGGAAAAGAAACACAATAGAAATACTGCTTATTTTGGGATACAAATGTTTAGCAGTATAGTGGAGTGAGATTTACCGTGAATGAATCTGCTCTGGGCATGCTTGACGGGTATTTGGGGGTATTTGAGGAGGACGGGTTTGCAGGGTTATGGGGAAAGGGCTGGGGAGTGGGACTGACATTAATTGCTCTATTCAAAGAGCCGGCACAAGCTCGATGGGCCTAATGGCCTCTTTTTGTGCTATATGATTCTATGATGCCGACACAAATTGTGTGAAATGAGAATGTCTTCTAACATCCAATATCCCTCTCTACATCCCTGAAAGACTTGCTGTTACTTAATCTGTCCCATGATTCGTGAGGTGCTCTTGTTTCTTTTAAACTCGAGGTTGCAGGTTAAGAATTCATTCAGTCATGCCCCAGCTTGGAGAAGGGAACTCAAATGAAATTCTTTTACAGTTCTGAAAAATCTCCACACCATTCTGGACTATCTCCATCTGCTATTGTCTTCTGCTTTTATTCTACTCCACATTTTTTCCAGTCCTCCGAATGCCTTACCCTAATCCACCCCCTCTACTGCCTCCTGTGCTGTTTCACACGGTCTTGGTCAATATTGATTTGAAACCAACCTCTCGGAATTATCGTGATCTGGAGTAACTTGTCCTCTGAACTTTTTTTTTTCTTCTTACGAAGAAGTAATACCCTTTGCTTTATGTTTGTACTGGTACAAAGACGAAGAACATAATGTAAGTTGGAATTGTCTTCTGCCACCACCACGCTGGTATCCTTGGGGGTCATGCTATTCTGGGTCTTGGTTAGAATGGTCATGTTATTACTTGTGAGAACTTTCTGTAGCCGTGCGCCATGATGTTCCTAGAGTGATGAAGATCCATGTGACTCTGTGTTTCAGTTCATTCTACTGTTTCAGGAACTTTGGGAAAATATTACAGATTTCAAATCCAAACTTCCCCATCTTCAGATTGCGCCTGAAAATCTTCCTCTTGGATCATGCCTACAATTACCTCCCCGCACCCCCTGACTCGGGGCGTGCTACACCACTGACAAGTGCTCTGGGACACTACTCTGTGTGAGGGGGTGCTATATAAATGCAGGTTGTTGTCAACTTAACACCCCTAGATCTTTCAGCTTTCTCCTTGGCTAGTTCTATCCCATACATGGAGTACATGTTTCAACTTCATTTGCCAGTCACCAGCCCATGTGCATACCCTATAAGCTCTCTTCGTAAGATATCTGATTTCAGTTTACCCCAACTTGGTGTCATCTGCAAACTTCATGACTTTACAGCCAGTCTGAATTACAATACAAAATTAAATTTGTATAGTGCCTTTCACTTCAGGAGGACGTTCCAAGGCGCTGGATGGTCACGGATTTGGACCTGAATTCTCCTTAGTGTACATTGTATTGCTTATTACTGTGTCTAGAACAGTGTAGTTTGATTCTGCATCACTCCTGGGGTGTCGAAGGTGTCGGCAGTATTTCAGTCAGCTGAATCCATATTTTGGAAGGTGATGTTTACAAGCGGGAGCAGAGTCGTGAAGGTGAGTGCAAATAAGAACATAAGAATTAGGAGCAGGAGTAGGCCATTCGGCCCTTCGTGCCTGCTCCGCCATTCAATAAGATCATGGCTGATCTTCTCACCTAACTGATTACCTACCATATCCCCTAATCCCTCTATTTTTCAAGAATCTATCAGTCTCAGCCTTGAACATGTTCAAGGACTGAGCATCTACAGCCTTCTGGGGTAGTGAATTCCATAAATTCACTACCCTCTGAGTGAAGAAATGTTTCCTCAACTCTGTTCTCAGAGGCTGACCCTTAATTTTAAGACTGTGACCCCTGGTTATAGATTCTCCTACCAGCGGTCCAAATCCCTGACTATCCAGGCCTTGGGGCATCCTCCCGACGCTATACAAATATAATTTGTTGTTGTTACTATTGCCCACTGTTCTTTGACAAAAGGCATGTTTTTTCATGTTCTGTTAATGTCATCCAGCAAGCAAATAGGCTATGCTGAAGAGTGATGTGACCGGGGCGCTTCTGCTGCTGGCATTTCCCTTACAGTTTGTAGGAAGTTGCTTGACCTTCATCATCACCCTCTTCTGATGACATGCAAAGATTGATGAAGTGCTTCATTTGCGATTGTGTGCATATCTGACTTCAACAACTCTGTATAGTCATTTAATGAACTCACTACTAGTACCTGACTGAGAAACAAATTTGTGGTTGCTGGATAGAACAGAAGCTGGGAGATGTCGAGGATTATTAGTGCTGAAGGGAGTCCTATGTCCTATTCTACCTAGGAAAGAAGCTCAATTTGGATATAGTCTCCTGTACTATATCAAACCAGTTATATTTATTACCTGCTGGAACATACCTCTTTGGTGAGAGAATTCTGCAGAAGAAAAGCTACAGTGAAAGCAGTTGCAATGGCATCAATTTGAGGTGGTTTCACTTTGAGAAATTCTTATTTGCCCAAGTTCTCAAGATCAAATTTCCTTTCTATTCATTCTTTAGGTTTACTAATGGAGATCAAGTCTCACACTTACAAATTTGATTGTTTCTTTTGAGGAATGGAATGCATGGACAGCATAATACTGAATACCTTTGTTTCCATATCTGGCCACAGGCACCAGGAACATTACAGGACCAACCTAATCTTGCCACTGCTTAGTGTTCCACCATTGGAAAATGTGGTGGGAGGGGTCATACAGCCCCACCTATTTCTGACTTATCACTCCAGTTAAATTCTGGCACATTTTGTGGATTCCGTGCTGGGGGATGGGGGAAGGAGTCCAAAAAGTGTGCATTGTCATGATGGCATTTGAACAGGAAAGGTTCCCTCTTAGTAGTGATGGTATCAAGCCTCATTTAATGGCCTATTAGCTTCACTGACACAAGGGCAGATGCTAGTCATAATCATTATCAGTACCGACATTAGCTGACTGTTAAATTCCACTTGGCACAACACCGTTCAACCCAGTGTTACGCTGAATTATGCAGTAGTCATTGTTCTCAAACTATGGATGATAGTTGTCGATGTGTTACTAGGGACGCCACATGTGGTAAAACATCAATGTACAGTGAATGTATGTAAATAAATCCTTGTGTCTGATATTGCCTCTCACATCAGTAGGAACTCTCAGGATTTACCATGAAGTATAATGACTGCATTTTGTAGATGTAATAAGTGAAGCTTCATCAGTTTATTAATGTCACTTGAACTCTGAGATCTGTTACTGTGAGGCAACAGCAACAACTTGCATTTATATGGCGCCCCTCACATAGGGTAGTGTCCCAGAGTGCTTGAAAGTCGTGAGCACAATGGCGAGCTGGGGAGAAGGGGAAGGTGACCGACCATGGCAAGGTCGAAGAGGAAGGTCTTCAGGCGCGATCTGAAGATGGGGAAGGAAGGGGCAAGGTGGAGGGATAGAGGAAGAGTGTTCCAGGGTTGCGGGGCACATAAATGCATATAGATTTCCCTCACAGGCACGGAGACATTATTATTCTGAGGGACAAGAAAGCTCGGTTCTGATATAACTTTGTTTTTGTCACGTTTGTGAATTACTGTTCCTGGATCGAGCAGGATGTTTTCTTGGGTTGAGCCACAGGCTGAATGAGGCGTAAAAAGACAGTTAAAATGTCTTTAATTGCAAAAGTATCTCAAAGCAAATGACAACTGTAGTGGTGCAGGTCAAGTACGGAAATGAGTGACTAAATGGACTGTCAAAGAGCTGTGCTTGTTGGAGGTAGAAGGCAGAAAAAGAGGCAGGAAGAGAGTTCCACAGGCCCAGGGTATGGTGGCTGAAGGCTTCTGGAGAGAAGACAGTGAACAAAGAGACTAGAGTGGGAAGAGAGGCCAGAATGTTGGGCTGGGTAGATAGCTAGGGATGGGGCGAGAGCGTGGTGTATTTGCGTATTAATTGTGTGAGTGTTTCTTTTGAGGGAGGAAGAGTAAGAAGGGAGTGGTATATGTGGAAGGTAACAAGTAATCTCTAGTCTCGGCAGTACCTCCACATCTCGTGTGTTAAAATGTTCAAGATATAAAGTGTAACTTGTTTGAAACTTCAATTTAGTGAGAAATTTAATGAGATTCAGTTTTTAATATGCCCCTTTGAGTGTGATTCTGACTGTGAATGAAACAATTTTTTTGGATTTACTTGCAGAAAAATTATAAGGAGGCAGAAGAGGACTGTAAAAGTGGTAAGTTGTCCAGAGTGACTATTTTCTATTTATTGTATGTAAATGTAACTTGTAATTAAACAGAAAGTTTATTTTCCCAGGATTATCCTGACTATGACTTTAAATTTGTATATCTAAAAGCCTTTGTAGTCCTGTAGCTTATTGGCTAGAGCGCTCGCCTCGCAAGCGAGAGGACCTGGGTTCGATTCCCAGGCAGGGTGAAATGTTAGGCATGTTTCCTTACTCCACACGCCTCTGTTTACCCAGCAGCATATAGGAACCCGGTTGTTAGACGATTGGCGAATTGATTTCCGGGGCTAATAATCCCTCCCCCCAAAATAATAATAATTTGGTCACTTAATCCACAACTGTTTGTGAGACATTGCTGTGCTCATTCGACTGCCGCGTTTACAGTCATTAAACTTTACAGTACATCTTGTGAAGCACTTTGAATACGTGATAAGGCGCTACATCAAATGCAAAGATTATTATTAAATGTGTATTGTGATGCTAAGTAGCTTTCGTTCCCCACTGTACTGTGCACGTGCTAAAATAACTGTTCTGTTCTCAAGTCTTATGGATGCACGAGGTTCTGGGAGAAAACCTGTTAAGAGATGTGTTGGCAGCACTAGTTCTAGAGGGCAAACTGAAGGAGGTTTTTGATGCTTTGTGCGATTGTAAGACTGCGGACTGTATGGTAGGTCAGCGTTTTGCTGGTTGAGATTTGTTTTATAAGTAACATGATTTCAGTGGAATTCATAGCGCACACAAAGCACATGTCGATTTATGCTTCCAGAATGGAGTTTCCTTAAACCATCTGAGGCGGCTTGTGCACTTGCTGGCTGATTGGCAGGTAAGAATGGCTTAAAGTACCACATGCAAAACCATGGATCTTGGCTCCCGAACACTTTTTCTAGAAATGCATCAGATAATTGCTTTGTAAGCGCTCCGAGTCACTAACCCGGGTGAAGGACACTATATAAATGCAAGTTGTGGTGGTTGTTTTAATCTTTTGGGGATTCTGCATGCTGTCTTTTGAGACGAGACACAGTGTGGATTACACACAGAACAAAGCTCTTTATCCCTGGCCTAACAATTGTGATCCCATGCTGAGCCTGTGCGATATTATAACACACCACTGGTGTTATTGTCACTAAGTACTGAAGTGTGAAGTTTTGTGTTCAGTAGTGCCTGACACATTTAGTTGTGCGTGTCGTGACTGGTATAGAGGAGAGAGGGACAGGTAATGTCATTTAATAATGACCTGCGCTCAATCTATATTTGAGTTTATTGCAGATACGGTCTTTGTTCCCGGGCAGGGCAAAATCTAAGGCAAGTTTCCTTACTCCACATGCCTCTGTTTACTAAGCAATAGGTTGCAATCTGGTTGTTAGTCGATTGGCGGATTGCTTTCCGGGGGTAATAGTCCCTCCAATTAAATAATAATACTAATTTAGTCATTCAATCCAGTGTTTGTGGGATGCTGCTGTGCCCAATTGGCTGCTGCGTTTTGCCCCCAAATTGTATTGTCAATTCACTTTACAGTATATTCTGTGAAGCGCATTGAGACATCTCAATGACATGATAAGGCGCTATATCGAATGCATGTATTATTAATATTACTATGTGTTAGATTACATCGGAATGTGCAGTACCGGAAGAGACGAAGAATGGTAAGGGGCATTCCAAAAGATTTAAAAGCTTTATTTGTAGGATTCACAAGAGCAATTCCATAAACCATGGTGGGCATTTTGAGAGAGTGGCTATTTACTTATTTATTTATTTATTGATGAGGATATTGAGACTGAGTAAAGTCATCAACTCTCCCTGTATTATTGATGCCACTTTTATTTTTCTTTGCAGGCTTCGACTAATAATGCTCTCTTTTCATCAGAGCAAGACACCAAAGGTGGGTTTGAACAACATGAAGCTTAGGTGCAGCAGCTGAATAAGTTATGTTACTTTTAGAAAGAATACCGTGATATCTGACTATCACTGATGGCACATTTTTCAAGGCTCTCTGCTAACCCGGCGTACACCCTCTCCCCCCACCACTCATGTTTTTTGACAAGCTCCCAAAAAANTAGTTGTGGAAACAGCAGAGTTGGTTGTGTTGAAATTCACTGATGAATAAAAAAAAACTAGTTGAAAAGTAACAATGGCATTATTATCAACACTTTGTCTTCACCTTGCAAGTGCATCTTCCAGATTTGGTGATTCTGTCACTGAATAAAAATAATAATAATTGAGTGTAGTCACTTTGTATTTGTCGACGAAAAACAGCCGATTTGAGTCAGACTGACTCAATGCTGTGTTCTGTCCTTCATTCTAGTACTGCATTTGAACTCTAGTTCCGAAGTTGGATAGTTTTCCCCCAAACTACAAGCATCTTTTGATCAGCTAAAGATGGTCTGACATGTATGTTTCCATTCTGTTTACTTTTCTCCACATTTTGGCACATCTGTATGTCGTAGCCAGGGTGACGTGCTGGAACCTTTCTGGTCGGATTCAACTGAGCAGATCTGTAACCAGCCTCTGGGCAGCTTGGACGAATGGCCTTTCATTCTACTCCTCCTTTCTTACCACAAAATACTTTGTGTCCATGAGATTGACATTGTGAAATTCCAGACAGGATCTTCCATCCTGTAACATTAAGTGCTACTTGAGGTGTTTTTCTTCTCATGATGTCTACAAGTCAGGAGTCTGAAATCAGTTGATGCCTGACGTTGCCCACAAGGTGAGTGTTTGGTCTTTAGCGGAACAACATGGGAAAGGGAAAGTCGTATCCTATCCTCAAACACCTTTTCCCTGAACTACCGTGTATTATAAGCCAAGTATTCATGAAAAGAACAAGTGAATGGTTGTTCCCTAGAATGTAGGTGGAGCTGAGGATCTTACACAGAAAACAAATGTGATGATTGCAATTGTCTTTCAGAAAATGATTGTCGGTGGAAGTTCCGCCCTCCCCCGCGAGGCGTTGTTGGAATTGATGAATATTCTTTGTGTTGCAGGTGAGTTTCTCCTTCCAATACATGGATTGTGATGCGATTCATTCAATCATTCTTACTACAACTTTGTACTGTGTGGCGGCAAGCCAAAGAGAATCAAATTGCATTTGTGCACATTCCAAGGCTTGTGTGCTTGATAGACATTATTCATTGGTCTCCACTCCATCGATCAGTGCTTGGCAAAAGTTAATCTGTACCTTTCCTGCCCCTCCACCCATGTGATGTGAAATGCTCCCTCTCCCTCCCCGTGATACCCCCACCGCTCTCTTCTTTCCCCTTCCCCACCTTGACTGAGTTGGCTGATCCCAGCAGGTGTACTGTAGTTGGTCTCGGGGTCTTAGACTCAGGAGGGTCCAATAGAGTCCTTCATCTAGGCTTATGTAGAGAGAATGGCAATTTGACAAGGTGGTGTGACTACACAGAATCACATTCATGTTTATATAGACAATAACGGTGGCAATTCCTAGAGTTTGTCACTAATACAGTGTATGATGTGTATGGGCTTCTTGTTATACTATACATTAATCTGAGGATCTGTGTTAAATGTCTGCCTGTAGCATTGAAACTAGTCTTTTTGACATAGGTATTTGGAATATGGAGCTTGTCATTTTGAGGACTTGTGTGTGTTTGCTCATTCTGACCCCGAGCTGGTGGAATGGAGGGAACGGCATGCTTACAGACAGCTTCAGTATCAACAACAGAGGGAGCAACAGCAGGGCACCAGTTACAGCGAAAAGCTCATTGAGAAATGGCTAAATAACCCAAGTGCCGACAGAGTGGTAAGAATATGCATTGCATTGCTTTGGAAGAAAAGTGAACTGCCAATCGACTAACAATCGGGCTCCTACTTACTGCTAGGTAAACAGAGGCGTGTGGAGTAAGGAAACTTGCCTAATGTTTTCGCCCTGCCTGGGAATCCATATCCAAAGAGTTTCCTCTCCCATTTAAGAAATGTTTTTGTCACCGATCATTCTTAACTTTAAAAAAGCATCTTAATTTTTTTAAACAAGGAAACCTGTGATAAAAGATTTACCTTCTAGATTGCAAGTTTTATTGAGTTAATATTATGCAGTGTTTCATGTATTCATATTGCAAAAGTATTTTTTGGCCATTAAATGCAATTAAATTCCAATAAATGTAGAACCATCTGAGAAATTTAGCATAAAAGTTAAGATTTTTATAAACTGAACCGAAAAAACAAGGGGAAGGTTAGAAGAATAATATTTAAACAAGGGCAATCGGAATGTGGAATGTGGAATAAGTTACCCCAAATGGTTATTGAAACAGACAATTAAATCATTTAAAAGAGATTTGGATACTGACAATTGAAGAGTGAAGATGGAAAAAAGTTTAAGGTCCAAAAAGTGGTTGAGACTTGTTTTTTGTGGGGGAGCCAGCCTGAGTATCTGACACATGCGGAAACCCATCACTGTGCTTAAGGGTATCCGAACCAAGCTGAGAATTCCATGCATCCCACCTACGCATTGAAATCCCAGAGATAGATTGTTGCAATGGAATGCATACTCTCTCTCTCTCTCTCCCCCCTTGGAAGGATACATCCTGCTCACCTAATTCCGGAAAGTATTAGACACAGGTTGGTAAGAGCCAAAGCTTGGGGACCCCAAAGTGTGCGTTGGGGTAAGTGCTGGAATCTGACCATTTAAAACCACATAGCTTGGCATTGAATCAGGTCAAACGTTCACTGCTCAGAGTTTGAGATTGAAGCAGTGAAGTTTGTTCAATTCCACAATACCACTTCTCACCACTGAGTGTTACTGTAATTAATTGTTCACTTTCGTTGCAGTGCCACAGTGTGGTGCTGTCCATGTGGTTCACTGGAAACGGAACCGAAAAAAATCAGATGTAAAAACGCGGGGAGAAGAAACTGACTTGAATAAAACAGTGAAAAGGGATTTTAAGAAAAGTTACTGTTTGCCTGACCTGGGACCTCTTGTATGGATAACATAGGTTGTCTGGCTCTCCACTGATTTAGTAGTTTTTCATCTCACACTGTACCGGAACCCCGATGATAATCCAAAGCTTTTGGAAGCCTAAAGCAGCTTGAATCCCCAACCCAGGTACGCCATGTGCCTTCAGTGCCTAGCAGTCTTCATCCTTGTAACTGCCCTCAGCTTGGAAGATCTGCTTTTGCCTTGTTTACAATATATATGTGCAATCATGGTCTGATGCACACATACCACACATGACTAAATAACATTGAGTAGCAGCAGTACAAGGGAACCTAAAAATAAGCCAAAGAGAAGTACTAAATGGATTTAATATAAATAAAGAAATGGTAATGGGGAAAATAATGGGACTAAAGATATACAAATCTCCAGGATCTGATAGATTATACCCCAGGGTATTAAAAGAAGTAGGGGAGAAAATAGCAGATGCATTGGTCACAATTTTTCAAAGCTCTCTATATTTGTGAATTGTGCCCTTGGATTGGAGAATTGCAAATGTCACTCCCATTATTTAAGAAGGGAGGGAGGGAGAAATCAGGTAACTACAGACCTGTCAGCTTAACTTCAGTTGTGGGGAAGTTACTGGAATCTATCATCAAGTCATCAAGGGCAGAGTGACTGAGCACTTGGACAAGTTTGAGTTAATCAAAGAGAGTCTCATGGATTTGTGAAGAGTAGGTCATGTCTGACAAATCTAATTTAATTTTTTGAAGAATTTCTTGACACAAAGTTAGGAGGCACATTAAATTGTGTGGATGGGAGCAGGAAGTTACAAACAGACTTAGATAGATCAAGTGAGTGGGCAACATGGTGGGTAAGAAAGTGTCTGTGGATGTCGTCTACATGGACTTTCAGAAGGCATTTGATAAGGTTCTGCACAAGAGGTTATTAGCAAAAATAAAAGCGCATGGAATCGGAGGTAACCTTGCGACGTGGTTTAGTAATTGGTTGGGAGGCAGGAAACGGAGAGTAAGGGTAAAAGAAAGCTTCTCTGATTGGTGGGATGTGACAAGTGGTGTTACACAAGCTTTTCACTTGTATATATAAATGACTTGAATGAAGAAATAGAGTTTTATATCCAAATTTGCGGATGACACAAAGTTAGGAGGCACAGTAAATTGTGTAGATGGGAGCAGGAAGTCTCAAAGGAACTTGGATGGGTTAAATAAATGGGCAAAACTGTGGCAGACGGAATTCAATAAGGGAAAATGTGAAGTCATCCACTATGGATCCAAAAATAGCAAAACATAATATTTTGTAAATGGTGAGAAACTAATACCTGGGGAAGAGCAAAGGGATTTGGGCGTCCACATACACAAATCACTAAAAACAAGCTCGCAGGTACAAAAGTTATCAAAAAGGCGAATGGGATGTTGTACTTTATTTCAAGCGGCTGGAATATAAAGGAGAGAAAATGATGCTTTAACTATAGC
This sequence comes from Callorhinchus milii, assembly GCF_018977255.1. Taxonomy (NCBI): domain Eukaryota; kingdom Metazoa; phylum Chordata; class Chondrichthyes; order Chimaeriformes; family Callorhinchidae; genus Callorhinchus; species Callorhinchus milii. The sequence continues at coordinate 6,782,757 of NW_024704757.1, read as the reverse complement.
GAGCTTGGTCAGACCCCAATTGGAGACTGTGTTCAGTTTTGGACACTGCACCTCAGGAAGGATATATTGGCTCTGGAGGGGGTGAAGCGCAGATTCATCAGAATGATACCAGGACTTAAAGGGTTGAGTTAGGAGGAGAGGTTACATAAACTTGGTCTCTATTCCCTTGTGTTTCGAAGGTTGAGGCTGATCTGATTGAGGTTTTTGAAATAATAAAGAGATTTGATAGGGTAGCTACAGAGAAACTATTTCCTCTGGTGGGGAATCCAGAACAAAGGGGCATCATCTTAAAATTAGAGCCAGGCCATTTAGGAGTGAAATCAGTGGCAGTTTTTCATTCCAAAAGAAGTGGAAATCTGGAACTCTCTCCAAAAGGCTGTGGATGCTGGATTCATTCACATCTTCAAGACTGAAGTGGATAGATATTTGTTAGGTCAGGGTATTAAGGGATATGGGGCAAAGGCGGGTAATTGGGCTTGAGGTACAGATTAACCATGATTTTATAGAATGGCGGAACAGACTAGAGGGGCTGAATGGCCTCCGCTCGTTTCTATGTTTCTGTGAGTTCCCTCTCAGCTGGTATGTACCATTCACATGCAGAAGCTGGCACTGAGATATGCATGGTCTGTAAGGTACCAAGCCAGAATGAGTGGCCTTTTTGTATTTCTGCTCCAACCTGATCTTATACGATCCAAACAGTGGGCGACTGTATGTTTGCTACCATTTCTCTCTGACTTTCCTCTTCAGGTGAGCAGAGTGCTTGAGGGGGTGCGAGTGGAATCAAGTCGTGAGCTCAATCAAGTCTCTGATGGCAGAACATACAGCTTCGCTTGGATATTTTCTTTTACTTGCAATGTAAGTTCAACTGGTGGGTTTCCAAAAGTAATCAGCTCAAAACGTGACATAAATAATGCTGTGTTATGTTAATCTGATCAAATCAAATTGTTGAAATGCAACTGGTGCTTAATGTCTCAGCGTAATGCAGAAAAGTCCAAACTCAGTTTGTGATGACTGACTTCGGAGAGAAGAGAGAGGCTGAGATAGATAGTATTTGTAAATCTGTACCTACGATTAAATACACAACAACACATTATGTTTGTATTGCGTCTTTCACGTCGGGAGAATGTCCCGAGGTGCTGGCAACTAAAATAATCCTTGCATTTACTAGGCTTTGCACAGCAGCTCATTTATTCTTGAGGGAATTCAATCTGGAGCAAATACCAAGACTGACCATGTGAGGGAGCTGAAATAACATGAAAGAATCAGTGGGTTGCTTTAGCCTTCGTGACTGTTCAGTTCTGAATGTGGTCGAGATCATTGGGTTTCATTAACTCCTCCATTCACCACTGAAGTAAATAATAGTAGTCAATAAAATCTTGTTCATAAGTCTGTACTGTCTTTAAATGAGTGCTTATGTTTAGTGCCCCTCTTTAACCTTTTATCATAGAATCCTACAACACAGAAGGAGGCCATTCGGCCCATCGTGCCTGTGACTGCTCTTTGAAAGAGTTATCCAACTAGTCCCACTCCCCCACTCTTATCCCATAACCTTGCAACCTTTTATTAAATTGTACTTTTAATGTGTTCAAACAGCCTCCACGTTTGCTTCATCAAGTTGCCTTTTTGAGTAATTCTTACACACACTGCTTCCACATCGCTTCTATCGCCGCTGGGGACTCTGATAGTCTGCACCCGTACTCCATATTACCACACTGTCAAGAATGGAGCAGAGACTCAAGTGGCCAGAACAGGATTGAGGAGCACTCTTACCAAATCGCCATCAAATTTTATTCCCAAGTCTTTGGAAACTTTCAGCAAACCATTCTTTTTGACTTCGGCTCGGAGCCGGTGCTGATGCAGACGGTTACGGTATCCGCGCCATCGGATAAAGGTAAGTAAATGATCATTGGCTGGTGCTCTTCTACAGTCTAGGGCTAGATGTTAATGCAAGACCCAATAGAACCCATTCTGCCTATTTCCTGAGGAGTCCTGTAGTGTATTGGTAAGAGCACTCGCCTTGCAAGCAAGTGGACTCAAGTTTGATTCCTGGGCGAGGCAAAACTTTAGGCAACTCCACAAGCTTCTATTCACCTTGCAGTAAGTAGGAACGTGGTTATTAGTCGATTGGCGGATCGCTTTTCCAGGGATACCTTCCAAAAAAATAATAATTAAACATCTTTAAAACAAAATGTGGTCGCTTAATCCACAACTGTTTGTGGGACACTGTTGTGCACAATTTGCTCCTGTGTCTGCCCAAAAGATATACAGTCAATTCATTTTACAGTATATTCTGTGAAGCGCTTTTAAGCTGTATCGAAGATGTAATAAAGCGTTACATCAAATGCAAGGATTACTATTATTATTGTTTCTTCATATCTGAAGAAGCCTTCCATCTTTAGTCACAATTTCCTGCTCTTTCCCCATCTCCTCTTGTGATGTGGCATGTGCTTGTCCGCTTCTTTTTAAATACCCCAATTGACTCTGCTCCAACATACCCCAGTTAATCATTTCACACCCAGACAACTCACTGGAAGAAGTTCGAAATCTCTCCTTTTACTTCCCAAGATTGGTATTGCAGTATTTCCGATCTGTGGAGCGTGAACTGCCCTCACATAGAGGAAGGGGAGATACTGGAATACAGAGCTTATTCAGATGTCTCAAAGCGCTTCACAGAATATACTGCAAAATGTAGTGCCTATTTTGTGGGCGAAACTCGACAGCCAATTGCGCACAGCAGTTGCCCACACAAACAATTGTGGATTGAATGACCACATTATTATTTTTTTGAGGGTTGTTATTGGGAGCGAACAAAGCCTATCCTTGCTCACCAATTAAAAAAAAATACAACATAAATAAGTTCTGTACATGTCGAAAATAATGGTTAGTGAGCTCCCTATCTATTCCACCAAAAAGCTAAAATATTATATTGTTTTTGTTACCTTCACAGCCGCAGAAGCCCTGTCACACCATCAGCAGCAATCGCTGACCACATCGCAGCGCTGGGAGGCAACCTGCAAACAAATTGTTGAATTCCGACCTCAAGAACTGTCCGATCTGGATTTGAACCTGCTGGTTACCTATCAGATTCCTGCTGCTGCTGACCAACTCTTCACCCGCTCAGTTCTAGACAAAGTTCTGAACAGGCACAACTATCATTCTCGCTTCCACGACCTTCTCTACATAGAGGAAAACGCACAAAACAAAGATATAAGCAAGTAAGAGTTTCATAAGACCTGAGATCAGATTTTAAAATGAAGATATTTGAGATGCCTCGTTTCCCAATCCCTCTTAAAGTAATCCTTACATTTGATACAGAGCCTTTCACATCAGGAGGACGTCTCAAAGCGCTTCACAGGATTTATTATGGAGTCCTGCAGAGTAGTGGTAAGAGCACTCGCCTCGCAAATGAGGGGACCTGGGTTCGATTCCTGGGTAAGGCGAAACGTTGGGCAAGTTTCTCTACTACAAACACCTCTGTTTATCTAGCAGTAAATAGGAACCCGGAAGTTAGCCGATTTGCGGTTCACTTTTCTGGGGGTAATACCCTTCAACAAAAATAAAAATAATTTGGTCATTCAATCCAGGACTGTTTGTGGGCCACTGCTGAGTGCAATTGGCTGCTCCGTTTCGCCCACAAACAGTCACTCCACTTTACAGTATATATTGTGAAGCGCTTTGAGACGTCTCAAAGACGTGATAAGGCCCGATTATTATTAAGATAATAAGTTGTGTCCAGTTCCTTGTTACCTTGAAATGGTTCCCTTTCATTCTAGGTTTAATATCAAAGCAAATTTGCACATAATGACGTCTTACGCAGTTCCCGGCAATCTTGGTGCTGCTCGTCATGTCCAGAACGGCCAGCTTTTTGCTTGCTTTCTACTGAGTGACACTGTCATAACCAAAGACACTGCTGCTGGGAGATTGGTGATGGAGAAAGTCACCAGCGTCCTGTTGATGCCCCTCAGCAAAAAGCGAGGCCTGGGACTGAGTCAAGGGAATAAGGAGAAAGTCTATGAAGCACTTGTGGAGGACAGGACGAGGGAGTGTATGCTACTGCGACTCTCCAAAGAATGCTGTGAGGATCTGAAGCTTCGACCTGAGCGAGATATAGAGGTAACTTCAGATGAAAGTATTCCATACTGTATTTGTGTGAAGTCCTTAAAATATTCTTTCTCTACAACATTTATATTGCTTTCTCTCTTTCCTGCGCACCCCCTTCCCCCTCCCCCCCCCCACCCCCCACAGACCATCAACCAAACAGGCCAACTAAGGCCTGACATTGGACTTGTGGAGGTGGGGAGATTTTGTCACTTCTTTTCACCTCCCCGCCCCCCCTACTCCCAAAACCTTGTCCCCAACCTTTCACCTTCTCCAATCATCCCAAACCCAAAAAGGTGCTAAATTACACACTGAAACCCTTGACTTTCTTGAAAAGCCCAAACATGCCTGCGAGTAACCTTTCCGTAAATGATCTGCGATGTGGCTCTGGAATCAGTACAACAGAGGAAGAATATACAACATCCAAATGTGTTACAACACTGGCACTTTGTGGACACCCTGTAGGATGCTGGTAGGTGCTTTATGCCCTCTTAGCCCAGACATTTCCCGCGATGCTGGGACCTGGCTCCCAGTACTTACCTGAGGTGCAATGCTTCTTTCACACCCTATTTGTGCACTGCATATTTTTCTCTTTCTCTCCAACAGGTGGAGCTGCAGTTCCAGCTGAACCGTTTGCCTCTGTGTGAGATGCACCTTGCTTTAGATAACCTCAAGGACTGTAGCTTGGTTTCTCCAGACATTTCCTCTCTCCTCTCTCTGAATCTGCCCAGCAGGTACGCAACACATTTCAGTGTCTCGTTTTGTTTAGTCGTATTTTGCAGGTGGTTTTTTTTTTTTTGCACCTTTACAAAATGTGTCCTGATCATATAATTCTGTGGAAAACAGCACGTGAGGGAGAGAAGAGGGTTGTAACTCAGATGAACCACATTATTATAATAATAATAACACCTGCATTTAATATAGCGCCTTATCACGTCTTCAAGGGTTCTCAAAGAGCTTCACAGAATATACTGTGAATTGACCGTATATTTTGAGGAAATATGCCCTCTCGAACTCCATCCCACATTCCCTTTACCTTGCTCCTTCCCTTGCCTCCTTCATTTCAAGGCACGCCTCAAGACCCTCTTCGACAGTGCCCGCGGCCACCCTCCTACCCTCTCTGCCTCCCTGCCCCCCCCCCCTCCGATTGGAACCTAATCCCTGACTGTTCAGCGCCTTGGGATGTCCTCCCGATGTGAAAGGCGCTTTGCAAATGTAATTTTGTATTGTCATTTGTATTTTTGTAAACGTGGAAATCCCACAGATAGATTGTAGGAATGGATTGAGCATCCTTTCTTACCAAAAAATAACCATGAGTTTGATTATCAAGAGCTGCGATGTGTAGGCTAATCATATAATAATAATCCTTAAATTTGATAGAGTGCCTTATCACATCTTCAGAATGTCTCAAGAGCTTCACAATATATACTGCAAAGTGAATTGACTATATAAAATATATTTAGTAGCTGGTGGTTGTAGCAGTCCTTTCGTAGAAGTAAAACCTTGTTTGATCTTAGCTGGGGGAAAGATTGAACAGAAGCTAGCTTCTTGTTCATTAAAAGAAAGGAGTGTGCCTCCCAGGCACAGGCTCCGAAGCACATTTTTGTATCATCCACTTGATAGGTATATAACTCTTGGGCTGTCAGGGCTGGGGACAAGAAAATCCACTCAGCCTCTTTTCTCAGTCTGTCACACTGAGAGTGTTGGAAACATGCCTGTAACAGAGTATCATGATACCAGGGATGAGAGACTTCAGTTATGTGGAGAGATTAGAAAGGCTGGAATTGTTCACCTTAGAGCAGAGAAGGTTGAGGGAAGATTTAATAGAAGTGTTCAAAATCTTGAGGGGTTTCGATACAATAAATAAGGAGAAACTGTTTACACTGGTGGATGGATTGGTAACCAGAGGACTCAGATTTAAAATAATTGGCAAAAGAACCAGAGGGGAGTGGAGGAGAATTTTCTTTACCAACGAGTTGTTACGATCTGGAATGCACTATCTGAAAGGGGGCGTGGAAGCAGATTCAATAATAATTTTCAAAAGGGAATTGGATAGGTACTTGAAAAGAAAAAAATTGCAAGACTATGGGGTACGAGCGGAGGAGTGTGACTGATTGGATAGTTCTTTCGAAGTGCCAGCACAGGCACAGGCATGATGGGCCGAATGACCACCTTCTGTGCTGTAGGATTCTATGGTCATCTCACTTGGCTGAAACAAATGGCCTCTGCAGAAAACTGTTCTCTGATTTGTCCAGAACAGAATTCAGTCTGTAGGATGAGATTAGGGAAAGCAAGGTAAAATGGGCACCTGAAGTGTTTGAAATTATATTTTTAAGGAGAAAAGGTGTATTACATACTGAATAAAGTTCAAATGGGAAGAAGCAGAAATGAGAGGGAAATTACGTGAGCAGATAACGGGCACTAAATGTTTTTAGTTTAAGTATATTTAGTCGTATAGAATTAATAATAATAATCCTTGCATTTGATATAGTGCCTTATGTCTTCGAGACGTCTCAAAGCGCCTTACAAAATACACTGTAAAGTAATTTGACTGTATTTTGTGGGCGAAAAATAATATTTCAGAAACCAAAGTGCTCCTGATATTGGAGTGATTTTAAAGCTGTGAAGTTGAAGCTGGTTTCAGTCTCGCAGTGAGTGAGTAGCTTAAACAACTGCCTGGCGCTGGGAGAATTCTCTGGAGATGCCATACTTGGAGGGCTGACGCAGCTCTGGGAATATTAGTGAATGAATCGAGCCCAAAAGCACAAGATAACAACAACAACTTGCATTTACACAGCGCCCCTCACGCAGGGTAGCGTCCCAGAATGATTAACAAGTGGCGGAGCACGACACCGGGGAATGGGAAGGTGACCGTAGGCACGGTGGAAGAGGAGAGTTTTCAGGCATGATCTGAAGATGGGGAAGGAAGGGGCAAGTCAGAGGGGTAGAGGAAGAGTGTTCCAAAGTTTTGGGGTGTAATGGCTGAAAGCGCAGATACCAATGGTGGAACTTAGGGCACGAGGGACATACAGGAGGCCAGAGCCAGTCGAGCGGAGTCGGAGGGGAGTAAGTAGAACAGCGAGGTAGGGAGGTGCCAGGGCACGAAGGGATTTCAAAACGAGTGTGAGGATATTCAAATGAATGGGAAAGAGGAGGATCTGTGCACAGTAGATATGGCACAAATCTAGCATTGCACTGACCTCTCTTTTTTTCCACAATGCTGGGCTTCTTTCTTCACACAGAGAGTGGGAGGAACTACTGGACCCTCGACTGAACTGCAGACAGAGGGAAGCAGCTGGTGCCATTACTGCTCCTGCAACATTCCTCCTGCCACCCATTCTCCTGATGGGTCCGTGTGGCACCGGCAAAACATTCACCCTGGCTCAGGCAATCAAGCACTTGATGAAAAAGTCTGACAAAAGGTAGAATGCAGTTGATTTTCATACATTTGCTATTCATCTGTCTCTTTTATACCGAAGCTGGTGATAGCTTGGGGTGGGACAGGGGGAGATAAGGTTATACAGAGCAGCCAGCAATTATGAGTGTCTACTTGTTGGGAAGGTGGTAATTTGGTTCCCTTGTGCACACTTTCGTCAGAGATCACTGCACAGTCATCCAGAATGGAAGCCCTGTTTGTGTAATAATAATAATCCTTGCATTTGAAATAGTACCTTATCAGAGGCGTGTGGAGTAAGGAAACTTGTCTTAAGTTTTTGCCCCGCCCGGGAATCAAACCTGGGTCCTCTCGCTTGTGAGGCGAGTGTGCTAACCACTACGCTATGGGACTCCACAAGTATAGCTTTCTCTCCCCTCTCCCAGCTATCGGACATGATAATTTTGACGGTCATCTCTCCTCTCTTTGGCTGAGGTTGATAAAATCACTGGGGATCAGTGCGTGATCCTGATCTGTGTGGCTCAGTACAGTACCACAAGGTTGTCTGAAGTCATAGAGTGTGGGTTAGGGGCAAATGAGGCAATACAGATGTACCGCATTGTGCTGTAGTGGATACTGAATAAATGTTATGTACGTTGTATTACAAATCGAGGTGACGTACTGCATTTCTTACTGTCTCAGGATTCTGTTCTGTACGCATTCAGATACTGCAGCAGATTCATTCCTAAAGGACTACCTCTCTCCTATTGTTGAACATGACGCTAGTGATATCAGACTTCTCAGGTGAGGACAATACCAGCAGTAAGAAATGATCATTACTGTTAAACTCCGGCCACTAGCCTTGCCATAAACCCCATTGTTAATCCTCTGTTGCCCAGGATTTATATTTCCAGCGGGAATGAACTCCTTTAGCTGTTTTGTTTGGGACAGGAGGAAAAATACTGCAGATGCAGGAAATCTGAAATAAAAACAGAAGTGGCTGGGAGCACTCAGCGGGTCAGGCAGCATCTATGGAAAAAGGAAAGTGAGTTAGCAGCTCAGGCAGCATCTACGGAACGAGAAAAGCGAGTTAACGTTTCCTGAAACATTAACTCACTTTTCTCTCTCCATAGATGCTGCCTGATTTGCTGAGTGTTCCCAGTGACTTCTGTTTTTAGTAGTTTGGGACAGGGTTTTGTGGTATAAATGTGATCTCAGCACCAACATTCCCACACGTGATCCACTGCTGAGACATCACGACTGAAGGACACACATTGCTAAAATTAGGTTTCTTTACTCTGTGAGGATATGAGGAGGGGTATGCTGGGACAAAACTAAATCACATCATCCAGGCCTCTCTTGTTCTTCCTGTTTGCCCTATTCCAGCTGTTAATTACCACAGTGTAGAGAAATAATTTGCTCTGTCTGTTATTAAATATTTCCCTTTGTCTGCCCTATCGACCTTTCCACTTCCTCTGCTCAGCAGGCTCTGGCCTCCTCTATGTCGCCCGCCCGATCCATCCCACCATCGGCGATCGGGCCTTCAGCCTCTGGAACTCCCATTGCACAGTTTCTTCGCCTCTCTCCCTCCCTTGGCTCCTTCAAGGCACACCTCAGCACCCTCCTCTTCGACCGCACCTTTGGTCACCCGCCTACCCTTACCCACCCTGCCCTCTACCCCTCCTGATCCCAAACCCCCAGCTCGGGTCCAAATCCCTGACTCTCCAGCATCTTGAGACATCCTGCCTGATGTGAAAGGCACTGAGTTTTTGTTTTGAAATTGCCCTGATCCTGTGCCGTCTTGCCCTGCTACCATGGAGTGTCTGAAAGCATGGATCTGTTTTTACATTGTACACTGTTTTGCATCTTATATACCTCTGCAGAGGAGAAGAGCTCCTCAGGCTTATCCTACGGTCTGTTGTGGTTGCACTTAATCTCTTGCGATGATGGTGCTGTTAACTTGAATGTATTCAGTCTGTACTGAAATGACTCCTGTCCTTTTAGAATTTATCATAAAAACAAGAGCGTGAAGAGCGTGCAGCCCACCGTGCAGCGCTATTGTCTGCTGGCTCGAAACCAGTCTTCGTTTGTGTTGCCGAGAAAAGAGGATGTCCTCAAGTGCAGGATTGTTGTGACCACTGTGAGTTCAGCGAAATACCTTTGCCAGGCTGACCTGCAACATGGTGAGTCAGCAGCTTAATCCACCTCAATTCTCTCTCCCACTGCCCGCCAGAGTTTTAATGGAATTTCAAAAGGAAACACCAGAGGCCATTCTAACACTAATATAAAAGTCACCTGGTAATAATAATAATAAAAATAATTCTTGCATTTGATATCGCGCCTTATCACATCTCTGAAACGTCTCAAAGCGCTTCAAAGAATATACTGTAATGTTTATTTTGTGGGCGAAATGCGGCAGCCCAATTGCATACAGCAGCGTCCTACAAACAATTGTGGATTGAGTGACCAAATTATTATTATTTATTTAGTTTTAGTTTTTTGAAGGGATTATTAAACCCGGAAAAGCGATCCGCCAATCGACTGCTAACCGGGTTCCTACTTGCTGCTAGGTAAACACAGGCGTGTGGAGTAAGAAAACTTGCCCAACATTTCGCCCTGCCAGGGAATCAAACTCAGGTCCTCTCTGTTCCACCTAGTGTGAGGCGAGTGCTCTAACCACTGCAGCAACAACAACAAATTATATTTGTATAGCGCCTTTCATGTCAGGAGGATGGTCAAAGGTGCTGGACAGTCACGGATCCGCAATGGACTCCACAGATGGGTGTGTAAGTCCGAGATCACAGGGATGATTCCTGGGCAATCGGCAAACACTGTCGTATTCACATTGTCACAGTGAATCATGAAGTGCAAGTAGAGAATATCTATATTTTTCACAAATATTTTTATAACAACAACAACTTGCATTTATACTGCGTCCTTCACGTAGGGCGGCGTCTGAGCGCTTAAATTTGGCGGAGCCTGTCGCTGAGCTGAGGGGAGTGGGGGAGATGCCCATAAGCACGGTCGAAGAGAAAGGCCTTCAGTCGTGCTCTAAAAGAGGAAACACCATGTACTTACAGAATATAATAAGGTTGAGAACATTTGGAGGCTGTTTAACTGCTTTCTGATTGTGAAGCTAGGTACTTGGAGCATTGCATTCAAATGAAAGCAGACTTTGTCATTATTTTCACTTGTGTTTGATTGTATGACTGGCTGTATCGCGTTGCAAGATCACAAAGCGCTTCAAACATAAAGTTACTTTGAAAATGCAGTGACTGTTGTTAGGCTGAAATACTCAGCAGCTAATCTGCCCCCTGTAGAAATGTGATGACAGTTGATAAGGTAGAGGCTGGATTTATTAAGTGTTTTTTCTCGATTTGTACACTTTAAACCAACAATTGCTCAGCATGTCTGCTGTCACAAGAGTCTTGCAACAGGAATACTAATAAGAGCACCAAAGTGCACTGTGTAAGCTAAATATGCTTCTGATGCATGTTGCTGCAAATCAATGAATCCTTGATCCAGACTGGATGTTGGCATACTAACTTGCTGTGTCAGTGAGGAGGTTAGGTTGTAGACTCACTGGTGTGGGTGTATTGCTCAGTGTGAGGCAGTTCTGAGGCACTGGCTTACACTCCGAGGTTAGGAGTTTCTCCACAGAGGTGGAGAGGTAAAGTCAAGGAGCTGATTGTACAAGGGGGTCCACAAAATCCTGTTTCCCCCATGTGTTTTTTTACACAGTGCACTGACCAACAACTGAAACATGTGGAAGACTGATGATAATTGTATTTAGAATTACTTAATAGTATCCAGTACAAATTTTTAACTGCATTTACAACAACAACAAAATGACATGTGTAAAGCGCCTTTCACATTGGGAGGATGTCCTAAGGCGCTGGATAATCATTGTTTCGGACCGGAGCTGGGGGGGTTGGGATCGGGGAGGGTGGAGAGCAGGGGAGGAAGGAGGGAAGAGGGATTGTTGGATGGAGTTCCAGAGGGTGGGAGTAGAGTGGCAGAAGGACCGCCCGCCAATGGTGGAGCGGGCGAGGCGGGGGACATGAAGCAGGCCTGAGCCCGCTGAGCAGAGGGAGAGGGCAGGTTAGCAGGGCTTACTTAGAAGGTCACAGAGTTAAGGGGGAGCAAGGCCACGGAGGGCTTTGAAGATGAGGACCAGGATCTTGAACTGTATCCTCTGTGTGATGGGAAACCAGTGGAGTCGGGCGAGGATGGGGTGATAGGGTCACGGAGCCTAGTGCGGGAGAGGACACAGATCTGGATGAGGGAGTTGGAGAAGCCAACAAGCAGGGAGTTTGCGTATTCGAGCCTGGATGTTATGAATGTGTGTATGAGGATCTCGGCGGCCTACTGTGTGAGACAGCGGCGGAGCCAGGCGATGTTGCAGAGGTGGGGGAACAACAATAGCAAGATTGCATTTATAGAGCGCCTTTCACTTCGGGAGGACGTCCCAGCGGACGTCAGAGCGGAACTTGGCGCAGATGTGGGATAGAAAGAATAGTTGAGGGTCAAACAAGACGCCAAGGTTCCGGACTGGCTTAGTAAGGTGGAGTGTGTATTTTGACACTCAGAAGGTAGGTGTGAAGGCCACATGATTGAGACGTTTAAAAGCGCATCACATAAAGTGTAGTGACTATATCTGTAAGCAAACATGGCATCCGATTTGTGCATAGCAGTGTCCCAAGAGCAACCATGATGTGAATGACCAATTTTCCCTGGGAGATTGTTGGCCAGGATAGATTGATGTCTGATGTTATCTAAAATTGTTTGGTGAAGAGGTAGGAACCGCAGAGGCAAACATATCAGTTTATTTTGTGAACCTTTTAAAAGATTGGCTTAGGCGGGCCTATAAATTTTTTTCCATACCTGATAAATAGGCGTCACAATCGTTTTTTGCCAGATAAATTCAGGAAGCGTTTCTTTAACCGCTGCCCTTTATTTAGCAAATTCAAACTGGTTTTGACCTCTGAGTACGAGGACATGTTGATTGGCAGGGCCCATGCTGCGTCAGCTTAATAAAGATTGATCAAGCCTCACAAATCAATGCTTCTTTTAGATTATTCTTTGGGGGGCTGAGCAGCAGCATGTTGCCTTTGTACAAGCAAGCAGCTAATGGCAGCATGCAGCACTGTTACTAGAGACAAAAGCAATTTTCTTTGTCCTTGGATTGTTGATGATCAGCTTTACACTGCTCAAAATCAAAGGCTGATGATGTGAAGACGTTTAACACTGTTTATAAAATTCTGACAATGTTTAGACATGTCTCTCCGGTGCTCAGCTCCCACATTGATGCTGCCTTTAGTCAATACAGTGAGCTGTCTTGAGCTGCTGATGCTAGTGTTGGTTGGTTCCAACAGTTGTGTCCTGAAAGCAAACCAGGGAGCAGAGGAACAGGAGTAGGCCATTCAACCCCTGAAGCCTGTTCCGCCATTCTATAAGATTGTGGCCGATCTGTACCTCAACTCCAATTACTCGCCCTTGCCTTGATACCCTTACGATCACACACTGCAAGTTATTAGCGCAGCAATTGTTAATTTTCATCCCAGTTAAAGCCCTCGTCACAATGTTTGCTTCAGTGAAACAATGGGTGAAAATTGTCTGTTTGGGTTGACATTTCCTGACGGTTTCAGCTCTTTGTCTCTCTAACCCCATGGGATGTAGGGGATGGAGCCCCAAAGACATGAATTGAGTCCAATATGTGATTGGTCAAATTGAACATGGGTGTGAAAAGCACTGTATCAAATTCTGGGATTATTTTGTTAAAGTTAGACTTGGTATCCAACAATTCTGTAAACTATGGAGTGATAAGGGTAGGTGCTGTGTCCTTGTTATAATGATTGATATGCAATGTGCCTGTTTTGTTCTGATTATTTTATGATGTAGCCGGTAATTTGAAGAGCACGCTGTGTCTGTAACTGAGAAATTGGTTGCAATTAGCAAACACATCGCCTAAGAAAAGAGGCTCTTTGAACAGCAATCCAGCTTTTGTTGGGTGTGTTTTTACAAAACGTTACCAGCTGCAGATCTGGAAATGGCTGCTTTGGGGAAGAAGTATGAATTATCATTGAAGTGTCTTCTGAATGGCATTCAGCATGTGCTTGTTTTATGACCCATAATAGTGAGAGCTTTAGAAAAGTGAAGTCAGCAGATTTGTGTGGGAGAAACAAAGGACTTGATTAATCATTTTAACGTGACAATATTCTTGAAATCCAACTGTGGTGCCTGCATGTGGAGTCCTGTAGCTCAGTGGTTAGAGCACTCGCTTTGCAAGCGAGAGACCTGAGTTCAATTCCAGGCAGAGGGTGAAACCTTGGGCAAGTTTCCTTACTCCACACGCCTAATAATAATCCCTCCAAAGCCAAAAGCAATAATAAATTGGTCATTTTCAATCTACGACTGTTTGTGGGACATTGCTGTGTGCAATTGGCTGCCGCGTTCGCCCACAAATATACAGTCAATTCACTTTACAGTGTCTTCTGTGAAGCGCTTTGGGACGTTCTCCCGACTTGAAAAGCGCTGTATCAAATGCAAGGATTATTATTATTATAATGAGGAATCGCTTGGATAATCACCCAACTGGATTGTTTCTATTCCCAAATGCTTACTGAAGTGTATGCTCACTTTTACACACATCTACATAAAATATCACGGCTTTATCTCTGTCTGTGCTCAGTGCACATAGATAGTACGCAGACTTTAAATCAGAATGAATTTGGAGTTCTCTTGCTCATGTTTGTTTTTGTTGTGGGAATGAGTCTCCCAGGACAACATTTGCGTGGAGTCCTGTAGCTCAGTGGTTAGAGCGCTCGCCTCGCAAACTAGAGGACCTGGGTTCGATTCCCGGGCAGGGCGAAACGTTAGGCAAGTTTCCTTACTCCACACGCCTCTGTTTACCTAGCAGTAAGTAGGAACCCAGTTCTAAGTTGATTGGCAGATCGCTTTTCTGGGCATAATACTTCCTCAAAAAAATTGAAATAATAATAATTTGGTTACGCAATCCACAACTGTTTGTGGGACACTGCTATACGTAATTGGCTGCCGCGTTTCGCCCACAAAATATACAATCAATTCACTTTACAGTATATTTCTGTGAAGCGCTTTGAGATGTCTCGAAGCCATGATAACTCACTATCAATTGCAAGGAATATTATTATTATAAATTCTCACAGAGCCAGAAAGTTGCTCCGACAAATGTAAACATCATGTGGATGCCATCCTGACGGGCGTGCGTTGACATTTTGCTTTTTTTAAATTTTATTGTTTGATTGCTTCGCTATGTCAAGGGTTACAAACGCATCAGGCAATCAAATGTCAAGTCTGTTTCTTTTTTCTGAATGGGGCTGAATCGATGTAAAAGTGACTGTGTGTCTTGTGTTGAAGACCTGATGTGTGTATTCCCACTCCATTGTTCCGCTTTCCTTTATTTCCTTTTCTAGATGGTTGACATGTTTTCTACTACATCTGCCTGAATGAACAGCATACACACTGCTTACTATTAAAACCAAAATGCCACTCACTTGTGTATTTTTAGGCTTTTTTTTTAATGTTTTGGTAGCACAATAACATAAGTATTTGTGCAACAATATACATTTGAAAATCTGAAATTCTCTGAGATTCAGGTGGATAGATTTTTGTTAGGTCAGGGTATCAAAGGATATGGGACAAAGGCAGATAATTGGAGTTGAGGCACAGATCAGCCATGATCTAATAGAATGTCAGAATAAGCTCGAGAGGCTGAATGGCCTCATCCTGTTCGTATGTTCCTATGATCCTTGCTTCACAGATTGTCAGTCATTATTAGGAACTCATGGTATTTGGATGTGAGCTCCATTATGAACTAGGTTAGAGCTTTGTTGAGACCTGATGAATGCGAGGTACTACATAGAGGAAGTGAGAATACGAAACGTACATACTCCTTGAATCGGATAGAACTTGCCAAGGGGGAAGCTGAAAGACATCTCGGGATATTAAGTTCACAACGTCAAAAATAAGGTGAGGCAGCAATAAACAAGGCAAACGGGATGCTCGACTATATTGCCAGGTCAGTTGAATTCAGATCCCCAGAAGTCATATTCAAGCTGCATAGTGCATTGGTCAGGCCACACCTGGAATACAGCTCTGGTTGCTGTGACACAAGGGGATGCCCAGGCCTCAAAGACAGTGCAGAGGAGAGCAACGGGGATGTTTAGAGGAATGAGCTATGGGGAGTGATTAATTAAGCTCGGTCTTCAGTCCTGAAAGAGACCTTAAAGAAGTGTATAAAATGTCAAACTGGATTGAAAAAGTAAACTCAGAACAATACCTTCAGATGCAACAAGGCTGTCTAGTTTCACCCACAAAGTGCACAGTTAATTCACTTTGCAGTATATCCTGTGAAGCACTTTGAGACGTCTCAACGACATGATAAAGCGCTTTATCAATGCAAAGATTATTAATATTATATGACAGTGTAATAAGAGGATGTACGATTAGACTTGGAAAGAGTAATTTCAGAGCAGATACCAGGAAATGATTGTTTCTTTATCCAGAAAGGAATTAACAGTTGGAACAGGTATCCAGGAAGTGTGGTTAAGGCCAGAGTGTTGGTACCATGTTCCTAATTATATCATCACTCTGGATCCCTCCCTCCCTCCTCAAGCACAGGATCAGGTCTTGACTGATAAGTCTGCATTAAACATCATTGACCAAGGATATTCCTATGTGAGCTTGGCTTGAACTGGTTTGAATCAATATCAATGACAATGATTTGTGCAGGTTGGTGAGGCAGAAGCCACCATCAATTCTGCCACTGGTTGATGCAAAGACTATTTGGCCAAGGGAGCTGACTGCTTGGTATTTTGCATGTTGGCTGAAACTCAAGGGTTTTGGGAAGCGAACCCAGATTTCTAAGGATTCACCATAACTTTGGCAGTTGAGCAGTCTGGAGGTTACAGCTATCATTTTTACTTCAACCTACTAGAGACTTAACTAGGTAACAAGTGCTACTAAGTTTACCTGCTTTACACTTATCTCAATTAATGTGTTGGCTGAGAGTATTGGTCAGGCTCTGGAGAAACCTCACTGATAGAGCCTGTCCAAGCTCACATTGACAAGGAGCGGGTAATGGATTGCTCATGTTAGTTTTTTGCCCAAAGTCTCTGAGTGACACTGTCTAGTTGTAACAGTGTGTGTCATGTTTCGAAACCAATTCAATATAATGAGTCTCTCAATGACGCTTAGTGAGGAGGGCAATCAATCCTCTGATTTGTGTTTCTCAATGTATCTACTACATTGCCAAGCAATGAAAAAGTTCTCTGCCCAGGCCCAATGTAAAAGTCCAGCATTTAGGAGCGTTTATTGGAATGAAGGGAGTTTACTTGGTAATTAGGATTTAACCTAGTGTACTCGACTAACCGTTGTCAGAAATGTGAAAGCTCGCCGGACAGTAATATCAATGGCAAACTGCGGTTTTAGCTAGTTAAACTCCAGCAGTTACCCCAATGCACGCTCTGGGGTCTCCAAGCTTTGGCTCTTGCCAACCTGTGCCTAAAACTTTCCGGAATTAGGTAAGCAGGATGCGTCCCTCCAGGGAGAGAGAGTGCATTTCACTCTCTGGAATTTCTATGTGTAGGTGGGATGCATGGAAACGTCAGCTTGGTTTGGATACAGACGCTCCCCCAAAAAATGTGGAAGACAATCTTTGCAGACTGCAGCTCAGAGCAGTGTATATTTCTACATGTTGCCTTGTATTGGGTTTTGTTCCAAAGTTTAAACCCTCCACTTTTTGACTACAGGATACTTCACGCATATTTTACTGGATGATGCCTCGCAAGCTGTGGAATGTGAAACTATTATGGCTCTGGGCTTGGCTGATCGAACCACTCGAATCGTTCTGGCTGGAGATCCGATGCAGGTAGATTTTATTATAACTGTTACTTGTGGTTGCCTTTCCTTTAAGTTGTTCTTTGCTGCTTTGAAGTAGGTGTTACGGTCTGGAATTAGAGTTGTTACGGTCTGGAATTGGAGTTGTTATGGTCTAGAAATCACTGCTTGAAAAGGTGGTGGAAGCAGATTCAATAATAGCTTTCAAAGGGAATTAGATAGGTCCTCAAAAAGGAAACATTTGCTGGTCTATGGGGTAATAACGGGGGAGTGGGACTAGTTGGCAGCTCATTCAAAGAGCTGTCACAGACACGTTAGGCCAAATGGCCTCCTTCTGTGCTGTAAGATTCTATGATTGTAGGAGTGAGTGATGGATTGGAAAGTGCTCACCGTGTCTTGACTGGTGGCCCTTACTCCTTGATTTGTCATCAATATTAAACTTCCAGTTTATGACTGTTTGTCACGGTGAGGGTTGTCAACTGTTTAGCATTTGCAATTAGTGAGTCAGCATAACTTTTGGAAAAACTATACCTCTGTTTGACAAATCTCGTTATGTTTATGCTCCTGTCTATTTGTGCTATTGAACAAAAAATAGCCTTGTTTTTTGTTTTCACAAGTTGGTCAATTACAATTTTGAAGTCAGTATTACCATCTGTGTGCTGCCAAGGTGTGATACAATGTACTAGCAACAACAACAACATATTACATTTACACAGCGTCTTTCACATCGGGAAGATGTCCCAAGGCGCAGGACAGTCAGGGATTTGGACCCGAGCTGGGGGTCGGGATCAGGAAAGGTGGAGGGCAGGGAGGGTAGCTGTAGAAGTTTGGCCAAAGGTGCGGATGAACAGGAGGGTCTTGAAGGAAGCAAGGGAGCGAGCAAAGGAAAGGGACTGTGGGATGGAGTTCCAAAGGGTGGGGGGAGAGAGGCTGAACGCCAGACTGGCAATGGTGGGCCGGGTTGGGCGGGGTACATGGAGCAGAGTGGAGGGAGCAGACAGGTTGATACGGTTTATATACCAGATGAGGGAAGCCAGCGCTCTATCCCAGTGGCTGGAGGACATGGCTTAGATGTGACTTCTTTCAACTCAAGTGCCAACTCAACTGATTTCTGTTGTAAAGTTGTACTTTTACTGCCTGCCATCTATCGCTCAAATCAGAAACTAATTTCCTATCCAACCCAGAGCCACCAACATAGATTTTGGCTTATTAATGAAAGCCACTGCATTTTTCTCAATCCGCACACAAGATGCTTCTCCCTTAACTAATTGGATTCCGTTTTAAAACTACACGACTTTGAAAAGAGCACACCTGTGTGCTTGCCTTCTAATGTTAGATGTTCTCGTTGCCATGAGAAAAATGATGGGAGGTTTTGATATCGCCTACCTTTGTTTTTTGGGGGTAACTGGGCAAAATCTTTTAGAAAATCTCTAGCATACTCATTAAATTGTTTGCTCAACAGGACAGATTTTTTTTTTTGTGTGTGTGGGGGGTGGGGGGGGAGCAGGGAATAAATGAAATGCCACTGATGAAGAAGGTTACCTTTTCATTAGAAACATAGGAACAGGAGTTGGCCAATTCAGCCCCTCAAGCCTCTTCTGTCATTTTATAAGATCATGGCTGATCTGTACCTCATCTCCAATTACCTGCCTTTGCCCCATATCCCTTGATATCCTTACCTAACATATCTATCCACCTTAATCTTTCCATTTATCTTCCTCCCTGTGTCCAATTTGTTCTTACCTAAGCAGGAAGAACATCCTTGCCATCTTGCCCTTGTTCATCTTTTAAGACTGGAGATTTGCCCTTACTGAAGCTTGATTGCAACTGTTAATCAAAATTGGTATTGAAATATATCGCCTCTCAATCACAACTAACACTTTCTCCTTCCTGATTGTGATGGAGAGAAAGAGAATGATTAGGATATTCATCAAGATAACAACTACATTTCTGCTGGAATATTAATGCTCCGTTAAAATTGCTACTGAAGGGGATTTCTAAATTACTAACTGTTCAGAAGCTGTTTTGTTCTGGTGCATGTCTGGTAACATAAGTCTGCTTATTTGTGTAGAAATATTTAGAAGTCGAGAGGGTTTAAAAATGTTGAATCTCCCATTAGGGCTGAGCCTATTGGAATACAAAGCTCTTGGTAAGGCTTTTGGCCACAGAGCTGTCACACAGGGTGAATGTTATCCTATCTCACAAATACAGATTCATTGCTTAACTCACATTATCTTAATGCATGTGGAATTAGCACACTCTGCACTAAGCACAAAAAAAGCATCACAAAAAAAAGAGCATCGATAATATTGCCCAGAACAACCGCAGAGAAGGACTGATAGCATTCACACAAATCTATTTCTAATTTTTCTAATCCATTACCATAGCAAATTTAGTTTGACATCACTGTTGTTTAGAGATCCCTTTGCTAAAGTTAGACATTTGTTGCTAGTGATGTATATCTCCCCCCCACCCCAACCTTTGTTTTCTGTAGTGTGTGGGGATTTCCTGAGTTTGTTGTGGACACTGAGAATTAAGACATCTATTTTGACCCAAAGGTTTCAAGCTGCATGGTTGCCCTGTACAGTGTTGCAGGCAAGACTGGAGTTCTTCCCAGTGAAACGTTCAGGTTCCTTGCACCACTGGATACTTTCAGGCCTTTTTAAGAGCAGCAACATTTTCAGGGCTGATCATTAACTCCCCAGGTTCCTGTTATCTACCCAGTTAATCCAATTTATAGTTTTATCTGGTGTTTTGTGAGCTTTGGCTTCACGGTGTCACCTGCGAGCAACTAATTCAATGCTTTTAAAAGGTCAGGTTAATATATTGTCAAACACATCGCCATCATTCAGTGGTTGTGTAACAGTGAAGATACCCAACAGATCAGTCAGAGCCTGCCTCTTGTGACTCCATGACAGTTTGGATTTATTGTCATGACTTTTACTAAAATATTTCCTTTTTTAATTACTCATATTTTTACAATTATAAATCTCCTGCAGTCCTCACATTCAGTGTTTTATGCCATTCTATCTATTCACGGTTTTCTCTCTTTTACAAAATTAATCACAGTCTGTGGCCCCGAGTCTACTTATCCAGTTTTGTTGACACCACAACTTTGCAAAATTGAGAGCTAAAAGAAAGCCGTTAAGTGGATAGAATTCCCAGATGATTACACGCTGCTGTAGTGATATGCTGCATATGCTTTTGGTTCAATTTTAGGTTGCCTGACTTGCACAATTATTTAAAAATTCCTGAAAGAACATTCCCAAGATTAAAAAGCAAGTTCATGAAACCAACTTCACTTGAATGGATTTTAACATGACTTAGATGTGTACAACTGCAAGAAATTGTGTTTAAATCATAGAATCGTAGAATATTACAGCACAGAAAGAGGCCATTGGCCCATCGTCCTGTGCCAGCTCTTTGGAAGAGCTACCCAATCAGTCACACTCCCCTGTTCTTTAACCATAGCCCTGCAAGTACCCCCACAATTTCCTTTTCAAGTACCTATCTAATTGAACCTAATTAAATCTAACATTGAAAAATTTTACTTGCCGTCCGATTTTCTTTGTGTTTGATGTAAAAGTGTGCTGAACGGTACAGTGTTCTCACAGTGAAGAGCAGCCACTGCTGATACTCAGAGCTCCCAACAAGTGAACAAATTGATGGCTACAATTGGATAAAATGTCTGTTGAAACATTGGTCTTGCTCAGTGCAGGATGTGCAGTAAAGATTGTCTGGTGAGCTGTTCACTGGCTCAGTGCCACAGCCTGGATAAACAGACAACCAGTAGATATGGATGTGAATGTCTGGAGACAACGCTAATTAAACTGAATATTTTTGGGTTGCATTTAGAAGGAGAAGTCTATTGATTCTAAACTGGTGCTCGCTCATCTCCTGCAGCCATGCTCCTCACAAGTCCCTGCTGTTTCTCTGGACCTTTAAGCTCACACTTCATTGTCTTTTAAATGCTTTCAATATCATGGCCTCAATAACCACTTGTGGCAGAGCGTTCGTGTTTAGGGTGAGGAGGAATGGGAGGTGAATCAGGCTTCCTTCCTCTGAAGGGCCTCACTTCAGCCCTCTGAACAGCACAGGGTTTGCCATCTGGGAAGTGACCACATTCAAGTAAAAGTTTAAATCATTAATAAAATGAATGTAACTTTGTCTTTTGCTTCATTAATTGTTACCTTCTACAGCATGTAACATGTATTTTAATTGCCCCACATACACCCTCCACCATTCTATATCCGAGAGATATTCCTGCTGCTGTTTCTCCTGCAAGGAGGTGTGAAAGTATAGTGAGGTCTAGCTATTACAGTATGTATAGCTCGTCTATATTGACACAGGTCTTTCCTTACTGTGACCCAGCCATGTGGGGAAATTTATATTATAATAGGGGTGCTCAAAATTATGAGGGGTTTTGATAGAGTAGATAGGGAGAAACTGTTTCCTCTGGCGGGTGGGTCGGTAACCAGAGGATTTAAGATAATTGGCAAAAGAACAAGAGAGGAGACGAGGAGAATTTTTTTTACCTGGAAAGTTGTTGCGGTCTGGAATGCCTGAAAGGGTGGTGGAAGCAGATTCGATAGTAGCTTTCAAAAGAGAATTGAAGAGGTACTTAAAAAGGAATAATGTGCAGGGCTCTGGGGTAAGAGCGGGGGAGTGGGTCTCATTGGTAGCTCTTTCAAAGAGCCAGCGCAAGCCCGATGGGCCAAATGGCCTCCTTCTGTGCTATATGATTCTGTGATTCTTAACAATGTCATCAGTTCAGCTCTGTATGAATTAGTAACTCTAACGATTAAAGGTTATTAGAAGATGGTAACCTGGCTTCCATTTTCCCTCCTAGCTTAATCCTGTTGTGTACAGTGAATTTGCTCGAGAACGAAACCTGCACATTTCTTTGATTGAGCGCTTGTCACAGCTCTACCCAGCCGACTCCTGCTGTCACGTATCCTTATCAGAGCAATATAGATCACACGAGGCTATCATCAGGTACTGTGCAAATCTCTGAACAAATGTGTTGAATGTTTCATCTGAATGTATTTAATTCTGGGTAATGAAATGTGCACGTACATTTGTCACACTCCTGAATGGTACCTTCTTGAATTGTTCCTGAGATCTGGTTCCTGTTAGCACCTGATCATAGCTGAAATTTGCCAGAAAGGGTATCATCTGACACTATTGTGGTTCTGCTATCAGAAATGCGATATCGACAGTTTGGAGGTAGATTGAATGCTGGCTTGTTTATTTACCATATTTTAATTAGAATTGCCATCTATTTTGGGGACTCTATAATGGATTGACAGATGCCCTTATTTGCTTATTCTATGCACTTGATTTCCTCCAATTTTCTCCCCTATTTCTATGCTGAAGGCCATGACTCACAATCTGCCAGCAATCCTGCTCTGAGTCAACCCAGTGAAGTATTGGTCATTGCTCCTTTTAGTGGAAATCCTGTCAATTGGCAATAAACTGTTGAACAACCTTTTGCTCCAGTAACTACAGATCCTTCATTTCTTTCCTCCCCACCCCTTTCGGCTGTGACAACAACAACTTGCATTTATGCAGCGCCATCTCCCGTAGGGTAGCTTCTCACCGCCCTTAACTACCTTCTCTACCTGGAAAACACAGGTCTGCATGCGAGATGCAAGACCGAAGCTATTAGGCAGTTTTGGGGCATTAAAGGGTATGCGGCTGCAATGCAGGGAGGAGATCTTCAGCCTAACCTGAAGCAATCATTCTCCACTCTAAATGTGGTTACTTGAGGAGTTATCACTTTGCTGAAGCCACTCATGTGAGCAGCTGTCTTATGCTCTTGTTGCCCAGCAAACCTCGCGGTGTGTGCTTTGAATGTTGAGTTGTGGAGCATTAAGCTGGCTGTCGTGTTGTGAAGTTTTTGTCCCATGTGAGTTGCAGTTCATTATGCTGTTTCTGTCTTTTTGCACCAGTCTTGCATCAGAACTGTTCTACAGAGGAAGCCTGATTGCAAGTAGCAAACACCCAGCCCACAAGGACTTCTTTCCTCTCACGTTCTTCGTAGCCTGGGGAGCAGATGTACAGGACAGAAGCAGCTGTAGTTATTACAACTGTGCTGAGGTGAGGTCACCATGATTTTCTTCTCTGTGTTGGATCCCAAGTTCAATATCCATTGTATTCACAAAGTCCTGTTACCCCCATAGTTTTTTTCTACAGTGCACTGACCAACAACTAAAACATGTGGAAGATTGATAATAATTGTGTTTAGAAGTGCTTAATTGTACTTAGTACAAGTGTTTAACTATATTTAGACATCCAGAGGATCAGTGTGCAAGTGTGAGCATCATGGCAGATAATAATCTGTTGCTGTATTTGGAGCCAAGCCTTCCGTAAGAAGGATGAATTGAGAAGGAAGTTACTGGTATCAGACATTGTTACACTCCAATCATCTGCAACAGAAAATAAAAATTCATTGTAAGAAAAAAGCCCAGTAGGGAGGAGTTGGGGGTGTGGTGGTAACAGGACTTTATGAACACCCTGTATTTGAGCAGAAGATAGCCAAGTCTGTTTTCCATCTGCTCCTGGGATGTAAAATAGGATTAATTACTTTGGGCATAGTGAAAACTAGTATAAAGGATTGTTAATCTTGCACTCGATTTGAACTCTACGTTATTGCTTTTCAGAAAGGCAATAAAGATTGTTTCAGCTGCTTATCCATAATCTCTCATTCTCTGTTTGCCAGCAGCATCCTGATCATACCACTGCATTAGTCTTGTTCCTCTAAGATGCATACTCACTTTTACAGTGAAATATACTGGATTGGGGTTTTTATACTATACTCAGTCACATGGAACAATGTGTAGCTTCTGAGATGATTAATGGCTGTGTTGTTACCTTGATTTGTAGTTTTCGCCTGGAAGCATTGGAATTTGTTCTATTGTGTAAACTAAACCGAATCACAGCAGAATGTACTTGAATCGGCACAACATCCAGGACACAGTGCTGTGGTTGTTCACCATGTTACACTAACCAATGACATTTTGTGTGTCTTCTCCTTTCTCCCATTTATAGTTTAGCTCCTTTGAACACAGTACATTTTCCCCCATTATTGCCAGCTCCCATGTCTCTGCCTTTGCTGCTCTCTGGCTTATTCAATGATTTCTGTTTAATTCCTTTACTCTCCCCTTGAAAGGGGGTAATTTCAAAACTAATCTGCGGAAACACTACTTCAGTGAGCGAGTGGTAAATGTATGGAACAGCTCCCTCGGCAGACAGTGGAAGCACAAAGTGTTGATTCTTTCAAATGAAAATTAGATTGATTTCTTTTAGGAAATAATATTTTGGGAGACAATATATGAGTAGCTCAGGACCTGACATGTGCAAGGGACTGCTAGGATGGTGGAAGGTGCACTGGATGAACCTTGGTCTTTTTTCGGTTAGCATTTCCTATGTTGCCTTTTTGTGAGAGGACCACTGCCCTGAGGCTGAACCCACCCCCTCAAATGCTGCACATGTTGGGGTAAAGTTCCGAACCAACAGCAGCTGTGAGTGTGGGCCTGACCCGCAATGGTGCTAGAGAATCCTGTAGCTCAGTGGTTAGAGCACTCGCCTCACAAGAGAGAGGACCTAAGTTTCATTCCCGGGCAGGGCAAAACATTGGGCAAGTTTCCTTACTCCACACGCCTCTGTTTACCTAGCAGTAAGTAGGAACCCGGTTGTCAGTCAATTGGTGGATTTGTTTTCCGTAGGTAATATTCCTTAAAAAAAAAAAAAATTGGCTTCCGCATTTCTCCCACAAGATATACAGTCAATTCACTTTACAGTATGTTTGTGAAGCGCTTTGAGATGTCTCGAAGACGTGATAAGGCGCTAAATCAATTACAAGGATTATTATATATTATTAAACAGCACGAGAATGGCCAGCGCAGACCAAACTTCACTGTGCAATAAAATCCCCATCGCTTGTGAAGTCAGTTACTGTAAAACTCGGTGTAGAAATGTATTTACTTCCAGAAATGTAGAATTTGCAAGTACAGTAGTTTGACATAAAACCAAATCCTAAATTTATGTTCAGAATTCTATCAGAGCTTTGTGGGTAGATGATAGTGAAATATTAGCCACTGCACACTTTTCCTGAAAGCAAAATATCACTTTATTGATTGATGTTCACATTCAGCATGGATAGAAACAAGGGCATCTGCCCCTCCAGGCACTTGTTTGTTTCATTTGGTAGCAAGAAGTTCAGTAAACGATTTACTAACAACATCTAGGTTAAGCAGGCAGTAGAATGGGTTTCTTTACCTCATTCCCAAAAATAAACCTGCCAGCAGTTCTGTTCAACTCCACAACCACCTTTATGATAACATTACATTTACATAGTGCTGTTCGTGTCAAATAAAAGCGTCTTGGAACAGCGCTTTATAAAATAGAACTGATTAGAAATAGAGTGAATGTTGTACAGTAAAGACTAATGTGGAGGTTAATCTACCCCAGCCAGCAGCTTCCCAGGACCGTCAAGTTCTTTCAAGTCGAACCAGAGGACACGGCTTGAGATTGAACCGGGGTAAATTCAGAACAAATCTGTGAAAGTACTACTTCAGTGAGCGAGTAGTAAATGCACGGAACCTGGGGAGATGGTGGCAGCAGGAAGTGTTGATTCTTTCACGAACAAATTAAATAGATTTCTGTTAGGAAATAATATTTTAGGATATAGCATATAGTTTGTGACATGATATGTATAAGCGACTGCCAGGATGGTGGAAAGCAAACTGGATGGACCTTGGTCTTCTTTCGCCAGCAAATTCTTATGCTTTTTGTTCAGTTTTTTTTGTGTTGTTCTTAAAAAGAAGCAGATACACGCCTGTTTCTATCATTCACAACAGATGCTGTGCGCAATTGGCTGCTGCATTTCGCCCAAAAAATATACAGTCAATTCACTTTACAGTATGTTCTGTGAAACGCTTTGAGACGTCTCGAAGACGTGATAAGGCGCTGTATAAAATACAAGGATTATTATTATTATATCGCGGATTGGCTAAGATTCAGAGCAAACCACAATACTGATGGTAGCTATGTGACTGACCTCTCAGTGCAGGCTACTCCACACACACCATACCCGCTGCTCAGCACATTGATAGCTGAAACCTGACATACTCTGTGTGACGGTTATATAAGTTGTGTTAGTCACTCAGAAGCAATTGTGTTTTTTTTGCATCCCCGCACTAACGTCTTTCAGAGGATTTGAGAGAATCCTGGGGAGGGGAAGGAAAGGTTGAAATAAAAATAGAAGTCACTGGGAAAACTCAGCAGGTCAGGCAGCATCTCACGAGAGAGGAAAGTGTGTTAACCAAAGGTCATCGACCTGAAACATTAACTCGCTTTCCTCTCTCCATAGATGCTACCTGACCTGCTGAGTGTTCATTGATCCCAGCCACTTCTATTTTTATTTCAGATTCCCAGCATCTGTTTGTATTTGTTTACGGAAAGGTTGATGCTGAATTTAATCTGTTTCAGGTTTTGGAGGTGGCTGAGCAAGTGGAAGAGTTGCAGAAGAAATGGCCAGTGGCCTGGGGGAAGCTGGATGAGAATAGCATCGGGATGGTGACGCCATATGCCAACCAGGCCATGCGAATCCGAGCAGAGCTGCAGAAAAAGAAGCTCACTGATGTCACCGTGGAGCAGATCTTGAACATACAAGGTGAGCTGTGCTGTCTGCAGAGTTTTGCTGTTGCTGTGCTGTTGCTGGGATATTTAATCATCTGTCAGTTTGATTAACCTTACCCGCACAAAGCTGGAAGGAAGGATATTCTGGAGCCTGCATGCTACTGCGTGATCCAGTTTCTAATGATCATGTTTCACATCTATCCGTCATTTGTGAATACAAATTTTGTCCATAAAATATACAGTCAATTCACGTTACAGTATATTCTGTGAAGAGCTTTGCGATGTGTTGATGACGTGATAAGGCGCTATATCAAATACAAGGATTGTTATTTATTATTATAAATGTATAATTCCTGTTTGCAGAATAGATTTTCAGGCTCTTATAGTGCAAACCTGGTTATCCAGCCCATTGTGTCTGTGCTGGTGGTTTTCTACACATTAGCCACTGAGGCTAATCCTACTTTCCTGCCTCCTCCCGTGTACCCTTCAGTAGGCATTCTTTTGCAAGCATGTGTCCAAGCCCTTTGCAAAGAATTGATGGACCCTCCTGTTTGTCCCCCCTCCCCTATGCTCAACCAATGGTGGCCGTGCCTTTAGCCACTATGCTCCGAAACTCTGGAACTCTCTCCCTCGATCCCTCCACCTCACCCCCTCCCTCCCCACTTTCGAATCCCGCCTACAGACCTTACTTTTTGATGGTGCTTACGGTCACCTCCCCACTCCCTCTCCCCCTGGCTCGGGGTCAGATTCCGCCACTGTCAAGAGCTCCGGGACATTACCCCACGTGAAGGACCCTATATGAATGCTTGTTGTTGTTAGACCCTGTCTCAACATGGTTTCCAGCATGATAGGATTTTACAGCCTTTAGGGAAGGCGGACACTTGACTGGCTTTCTGAAAGCCAGTTTGGGGCAGGGAGTTTCACATTCCAAACACTCGCTTTAAAAACCTTTACAATACTGAATGATGTGAGCTGATAGCCATGATAGTGACCGTGCCACACTTTGGCAATGTCCACAGATTTAGTCTCTCAACAACGTTTGCACCCGAGCTGGGGGCTGGAATCAAGAGGGGTGGAGAGCAAGTGAGGTGGAGGAAGGAAAATGATTGAAGACACGGTTGAAGAGGAAGGACTTGAGATGGACCTTGAAGAAGACAAGGGAGGAGGGGCAAAGTGGAATGGAGATGCAAAGGGTGGGGGCAGAAAAGCTGAAGGCCCGAATGCTGATGGTGGAGAGAACAGGGTGGGGGACATGGAGCAGGCCAGTGCCTGCTGAATGGAGGGAGTGGGCAGGTTGGTAAAGTGTTGATGCAGAGCAGAGGTAGGGAGGAGCAAGACCATGGAGAGATTTAAAAGTGAGGACTAGGATCTTGAACTCTATCCTCTGAGGGATAGGGAGCCAGTGAAGCCTGGCGAGGATGGGGATCATCAGCTCATGCAGCTTAGTGTGGAAATGGACACGAGAAGAGCTACAAGAGCTCCAGCATCTGTTTTCTGCTCGCTTTGTGTTTGAAGAAACAATAGTGGATCAATTATAAACCGATCGTTTCTTCAAGGTTACGATAGGTTAATGAGCATTTGTATTGGCCTGAGGCTGTTTGCTGGTATTGACTCATCTCAGATCTATAATGTGGTTGATTAAATTGTCAGTTACAAAGAGCTGGCAACAATGTGGTGATTACAGGGCTGTGACTTTGGCAGCCGAGATTGGTTTCCATTCCTTCCTGATGCAGGCTCCCGGCCAAGCAGCACATAGCTCCACTGTCGCCATCTATCCAGCAGCAAACCAAGACAGAGCCATGGGCGCCAAGTCCCAATGTGCGATCCCAACCAGGCCATCAGAGGCTGCTCCTACCCACTGCTGTGCCATTCCATTGGAACCACGCTGGGCTCCCATTACAGGGACATAGTAGAGGAATAATCAGTTCTAGTCGCAGGGCTGCAGTAGGAGAGTATGTTTTGGTTGAGTCACTGAGTAAAGCATTCCATTCGCTTCGCACAGAAGGAAATAACTTCAAGACTTCAGTGAAAGTTCAGACCAAAATCTCCTTTCATTGACTGTTTCCACCTGAGGTTTATGGACATTTTGATCTCAGTAAATATGTGCGTACAAACCAGCACTGATTATTGTAACCAGGCTGTCAGTTCTACCAGTATGTTTGAACCAGGGCACTGCCATTCACTCAACGTTTGCACTTGTTTCCCAGTGTGAATAAGGAAGAGTTTTGTACTTTTCCAGGCTATTCATTCACGACCCAACGCTTGAAACATTTTTGTGTTCATAAGCAAAGTTTCTGATTTGAAAAAAAAATGAAAGTCATCACATTAGCCTCTGCTTAATAAACTAGCTGGCTCATGGCTGACAGTAAAATGGAATAATGAGATTAGTACATAATGAGAACGTGAGGGAACTCCGTAATACTAATCCCCTGGAGGAATCTTGTATATTTAAAAATGCAAATTGATCCCATCTATTAGAGTTTACTGCTTGTGGGGAGGAGGGAAGGCACTGTTAGAACCGTTTACAGAGAAATATTCTGTTGTTGGAATTGGCCACGTTTGTGTGAGGCATAAAAGATCCCATGGCATTATTCGAAGAGAAGAGAGTTTCTCTCAGTGTCCTGGTCAGCAATCCCCAGATAAAATTGGTCATTCACTTCATGGCTGTTGGTGGAACATTGCTGTGAGCAAATTGGCTGCCACATTCGTCTACAAAACACACAGTCACTATATTTTGCATTAACTTCTATGAAAGCAATTCGAAAGGGCCTCCCGATGTGAAAGTTGCTGTATGAAGTGCAAGGATTATTATCCTCTCCACCACCAACAGACATTGTTGGCAGCAACAGCAACATCGACTGTGTTGAGCTGCGCTGATTAATTCCTTCAAGAAAGAGCTGGAGACATAGCTGGTTGTGAAGAGGATTGCTAAGATAATCAGAGAGCTGGTTAATTAATGTTCCACAGGCCACCGTGGTTTCTGGGCTTCTGGGTGGGTGTGAGCAATGTTCTCTGTATGAAGACATCTGGCCAGGTTTCAGCTTTGGAAGAGCAAACATGGACTCGGGATTGTGGCTCGATTGTCCTCTGAGGCCAAGGAAACAGTTTCAATCTCCTGAGTTCCCTCCTTCAGGAATCGGCTCCTGCTCACTGGTCTCGCAGTGCTCGCTGCCAGACATGGAAATTCTAGGTGAGGCAGCACCTCAACTGACGAGCCATGTCCGCCTGTGTGATTCTGTGTTTTGTGGGTCTGCGATTCTCCTCCAGTCTTCTCAACTGATCCTGTTACCAGGCTCTTGGTCCCTGAGCTGCTTATCACACCTGTGTGGTGTATCTGGACTCCAACCTAACAGCACAGAAGGTCTTATGGACAATCGAGCCACATTCCCGAGTCCATCATTCATGACCCATTCGTGCTGTGATGTTTTACTGCAAGTGCCTTTACTACCCATGTGACGCCCAAGTTTTTGTAAAGGACTGATAACATGACAGTGAACATTGGAAGCAATTTATGTATTCTAAAGAAGCCTTTAATATAATTTTAGATAAAAGTGTGGAAGTGGACACATTTCCCACCTGACTGTGTGTGGGTGTGAGTGATGGAGACACAGACTAATAGTAAGCAACTGCAGAACCAGCTTTCAATTTGCTACAGATTTCCATTTCAATGCAAAATACAGTAAGGTGGAAATATTTTTTAAAAGTCCTCGGAAATTAAAAAAAATCTCTTCATAACATTGTACAATGACTTCCCGTAAACGCCACCGTCATGCTTCATATTGCTGAGCTCACCTGACCTCTCACACAATCCTGCGACCGAATCTCAGCTCCACTGCTCTAACACTGCTCCCCAGGCTCTGGGTCATTCTACTCTTAACAGCCCAGGCCACATCAGAACATCACAGAGACACATTACTATAACAGTAATAATAGTGATAAGAATAGTAAATATAATAATGATAGGAATAGTAATAAGGATAGTAATAATAGTGATAAGAATAGTAAATATAATAATGATAAGAATAGTAATAATAATAGTGATAAGAATAGTAATAATAATACTATTAAACCTTGCATTTGATATAGTACCTTACCACTTCATCGAGATGTCTCAAAGCGCTTCACAGGGTATATTGTAAAGTGTAGTGACTGTGTATTTTGTGGGAGAAACTAGATTTTACTGCCTCCAACGTAGCTGCCTGAACATTCTCCATATATGCAAATAAAATAGCTCATCAAATCTAGGTTTTAATTCTAGGTTTAGGTTTCCAATGTTCACAGGTGTGTTTTGCGTGGAAGTCAGAGGAAGGAGTGTCACTCAGTCTGCTTTGCTTCTTCAGACAACCCCATTAACTGGGTCATCTCTCATCTGTCACACTTGTGATAAAATCTGTCTCTAGGATTGGCCAACAAAGCCACCTAAAGCCCACCAAAGACGAGGGGATTCGATTCTTAAAACTCAAATCCCCTCTTGTTTTTAAAAAGCTTAGGAAGAATTTTACTCTATTGAGGTATTGTCTATTATTATAATAATAATAATCCTTGCATTTGATATAGCGCCTTATCACCTTGTTAAGACGTCTCAAAGCGCTTCATATGATATACTGAAAAGTGGAGTGACTATTTTGTGGCTGAAACACGACAGCTAATTGGGCAAGCAGTGTCCCACAAACAGTCGTGGATTGAGTGACCAATTTTATTTATTGATTTATTTTGGAGGGATTTTTACCCCCGGAATACGATCTTGCATTTGACAACAGGATTCCTACTTACTGCTACATAATTATATATTATATGTAATATATAATTTGTTTCAAAGGGTTTTTATATTTGACCTCAGGATTTGTGTACACGGGGCTGCTGCTGCAGTTCTGCTGTATTTGTGAATCTTTACAAAAGACAGGATTGCTGTGTTTATTTGATTCCTTGATTTATGTATGAAGTTGCTCTTAGCAAACTTATAGTAAACCCACCAGGAGATTAATCATCCAGTTATTAGTCTTTCACTAGATTGGTTTAGAAATTTGCAGCTTCCCTGCAAAGGGCTAATAAATATGCAAAGATAATAAATGCTCTCTAATGATTTATATGGTTAAGCTGCGGGGTGGGTTGAGCAGTCAGCCAAATATTTGACTTAGATGCATATCTGGAAACAGTAAATTCATCTCACCCTTTTGGTGAAGTATTGACATCTTTCCATGGATGATGGAAGAGTTTGGCTCAAATGTAGGAGTAGGTGATGTGAGAGCTAGCCAACATTGGGTGGACTATAGTGTGGGCTGACACTCCAGTGCAGTGCTTGGGGTGAAACACTGAGAATTTTTACAAATACACCTTGAGGGAAAAACTGTGTGTGTGTGTGTGGTGTGTAACTTAATTGGAGCTGAAAATGGATGAGAAATCACTGTCCTGACACATGCTCATGCCCCTCATCTGTCTCTGTCCTTTAGGTGGTGATTGACTAACCTGCCGTGTGTGTCCAGCACTTATTCCATTGTTCTTGTAGAGTCCTGTAGCGTTGTGTTAACGCTCTCGCCTCGCAAGCGAGAGCACCCGGGATTGATTCCCGGGCGGGTTGAAATCTTAGACAAGTTTCCTTACCCCTCTGTTTATCTAACAGTAAATAGGAACCTGGTTACTAGTTGATTGCTTTTTGGGGATCATAATCCCTTCAAAAAAAAATGTGGCTACTCAATCCACGAACGTTTGTGAGATGCTGATGTGTACAATCGGCTGCTGCATTTTGCCCACAAAATATACAGTCAATTCACTTTACAGTATATTTTGTGAAGCAATTTGATACGTCTCAACGTATCAATGATTATTATTATTATGTTGATGATTTTTTCTCTTTGACCATTCTGGTGCGAAACTGGGAGGTGCCAGGGCATGAACGGATTTGAAAACGAGTGTGAGGATCTTGACATCAATCCGTTCGGCGATAGGGAGCCAGTGGAAACTGGCTAGGACTGATGTGGTGAGAATACGAAGTTTAGTATGGAAATAGGGTGCATCGCATCTCTGTGGTGAGTGAGTTACATGCTGAGCATGGGCTGCACCTTAGATCTCAAAGTGTGCGACCTATTAATGCTCATTTCAGAACTTTGAGTTAATGCCTCAGGCCACTGTATGTTAACAAAGTCAACAAAGAAAGGCTTCTTTGTGGTGATGTTAATGGAATGTGCACCTGCCCAGCAATTACAGAAAATCAAGCGTGACATTAAACAGCTGTGAATGTCTAATGCTGTAAAAATTCATCCACTTGATATTACACGTGTGATTGTGTATGTGTGTGTAGCACACAGCTTCCATGCACACTGCTGTCTCTGAGCATGGCACTTTCTCTTCCACCCAAAACTGGATTTTAGTCTCAGGATTATCTGAAGCATTACATAAAAATATAATCTTTGCATTTGATATAGAGCCTTATCATGTTGTTGATACATCTCAAAGCACTTCACAGGATGTACTGTAAAGTGGAATGACTGCGTATTTTGTGGGCGAAACGCAGAATCCAATTGCGCACAGCAGCGCAATTGGCTTCTGCATCCCACAAACGGATGTGGATTGAGTGACCCAATTTTTTTTGAGGGATAATAACCCCCAGAAAGCATCCTCCAATTGATTAACAACCGGGTTCTTACTTACTGCTAGATAAACAGGGGCACGTGGAGTAAGGAAACTTGCCTAAGGTTTCACCCTGCTCGGGAATCGAACCCTCTCGCTTGTGAGGCGAGTGCTTCAACCTAACAGGACTGAATTTTGACTTTTGGCTCCTTGTGTTAATTCTGTTCTATCACCAAGCTGCCAAGTGGATGCAATGATTGCTGAAATATCGAGTGAGTTTAATAACTTAACGTTGGTTCTATTTGGTCCATGGTTTATTCACAGAAAGTGCTGCTTCTCCCCCTGTTTACAGACACACAATTCCGCGTGCTGTTCGTCAGCACTGTCAGGACACGGCACACATACAAGGAGCCACAGAACTCTGCCCGGCGTAAAGAGGCTCAGCAGGAGGAAAGCACTGAGGACCTGGAGTATGGCTTTCTGTCCAGCTATAGGATGCTGAACACCGTCCTCACTAGAGCGCAGTCTCTCGTGGCCGTTGTGGGGGATCCAGTGGCTCTGTGCTCCATGGGGAAATGCCGGTGAGTTTGTAGGCGTTCAGGTGTGGGAGCGTTGCACAAGACGTTCTGCCACTGATGTGGTTAATTAGGAGGAAAAGTGGCCCAAATTCTATTGCACTCACTGTTGCTTTTCCCACTTTCCCTGTCCACCACTTAAACCTGCAGATTTAATAATACCCATCGTTGGATTTGATACAGCACCTTATCACGTCGTTGAGATGTCTCAAAGAGCTTCAGAGGATATACAGTAAAGTGGATTGACTGTATTTGTGGGCTGAATGGGCAGTTTAGTCATAAGTCTGTTGATAATTAAAGTGTGCAGGTGACACTCATCGTGAGGGCAAACCTTGAGCTATTTATGGATCCCACTTGAAGCCCTTGATTGAATTCCCAGCTTATCTTCATTCTGTGCCGGCTACAATTTGTGCTGTTTGTTCTGTCTACTGACGAGCAAACCAATGTGATTGAAAACTGAGAGCCTATTGTGATGTTATCACTGCAGAGTATAATGTGCGTTCAAAGCCAGGCAGTAAGAAGGGATTCTGTGTGCAATTCCAAAGCAGAATTAAGGAGTTATGATTGCTATTTTGTGTGTGTTTTTTACATCAGTATTCGGCTTTTGGAAACAAAAAGCATGAAAGCATTTAAAGCCTCTTTTTGTGCAGGAATATTAGCACCCAGAGCAATGTTTGGATCAGCTAAGAGGATTCCACACGCCACAATATTTTTAACACTCATATATTACACTTAAGTCAGTGGGCAGCACACATTTAAGATGTGCATCTTATTGAGAGGAGAACAACTCGATCTCATGCCTATTGATCCCGACACAGTGACTTCCCAATTTCATCAATGCTATCTATCACCAGAGGCACAAACTAGTGCCCATGTTGACTCCCTGATGATTTAATATGGATTCATCCAGTGAGCAGCTGAACGGTTCCGGCCCGTGAAGTGCCTGAGTTTGACTGCTGGTGTAGCCACACAGAATAACAATAATAATAATTAACCTTGCATTTGATATAGCGCCTCATCAAGTCGTAGAGACGTCTCAAAGCACTTCACAGGGTATATTGTAAAGTGGATTGCCTGTATATTTTGTGGGAGTAAGAATAATGGTACACTTTGCCATGTTTTCCTCAATGATGCAGATTTGCACAGCTCGTTGTAAGCATTTGATGGCTGCTTTATTGGCAGACGCTGCCTTTTTAATTCTCGGGTTAGAATGGAACAGATTTAAATTGCGGTTGGAATCCTGAGTGTCGGGGTTGAAGAGGATGCAGCTTAAGGAACAAAGAGTCATTGAATCATTCAGATTTTACAGTGAAGTAACACCAGAAGAGTAACATAAAGTAAACCTGCAGATCCATCTGCTTAACTATAGTGGGAAAATAATTATATACAATACACAGTGTGACTGCAATGTCCTTGCTTTTCACAGCAAGGAATTCCATGATAAACATATTATGGGCATTTTTTTTCAGTCAGCCGGGTGTCTGACACATGAGGAAACCTATCACCATGCTCAAAGTGTCCAAACCAAACTGAGAATTCCAGGCATCCCACCTTCACATGGAAATTCCAGAGATAGATTGTTGGAATGGAAAGCGCTCTCTCTCTCTCCCCCTGGAGGGATGCATCCTGCTTACCTAATTCCGGAAAGTATTAGGCTCAGGTTGGAAAGAGCAAAGGCTTGGGGGAGCCCAGAGTGTGCGTTAGGGTAACTGCTGTAGTCTAACCAGCTAAAACCACATAGTTGCCATTGATATTTCTTTCTGGGCAAGCTTTCCTGTTGCTTGTCCAGTTAGCACATATACTGCGCATGACCGGAAGCATCATTCACTAATCCTAATGCCAATGTGAATGTCATTCTGCACATCGAGAGACTCTGGAGCAGTCCCAAAACGGTGAGAAATATGAAACTGATATAAAAATCATTCTTTTCAAATCTGTGCAAACTATATTACGCGGAGTGGCATGGTGTTTGGGTTCACATGATTTCTGCTGCACAAATGGTTCTCGGCATAATGCTGTGTTGAGCACCTGTCAGAGATGCAGTGTTTGGATGCAAATCCAGGCTGGCAGGTCTGTCATCAACAGTGCCTTAAAGTACTGCTGAATCGCTTGGCTCAGGGACTGGTCTAGTGAGACCACCTAACTGCACATTGAACAGAATAATAATAATAACCCTTGCATTAGAGATGTCTCAAAGATCTTCATGGAATATACTGTAATGTGAATTGACAGTATATTTTGTGGGCAAAATGTGGCAGCCAATTGCACACAGGAGTGTCCCACAAACAGTCGTGGATTGAGTGACCAAATTATTATTTATTTATTTTGAAGGGATTATTGTCCCGGAAAAATGATCCACCAATTGTTAAACAACCGGGTTGCTACTTACTGCTAGGTAAACAGATGCGTATAGAGTAAGGAAACATTCCCAACGTTTTACCCTGATGGGAATCGAACCCAAGTATTCTAGCTTGCGAAGCGAGTGCTCTAACCACTACGCTACAATAGCTAACCACTAAGCTCCACTTTGGGGACATTTAACAGCTTAGGGTTACCTAAACTCTACGCTCCACGAGAAGCTGTTACTGTGAATCGGTTTGACTTTTTCCTCTCTCTCTCTCTCTCTCTCCCTCCCTGTAGGAAAATCTGGGAACGTTTTATATTCCTCTGCCATGAGCATGGCAGCCTGCACGGAGCCACTCTGAGTGAGATCAGGACACAGCTCGACAATCTGGAACTGAGCAGAAGCTGCATGCTGAACCCCCTGGCTCCTGAGTTCATCCCCCGAGCCATTCAGAACTTTGCAGCTTCCGCCAGCAGACTCCAGGCATCACCCGCAAAGGTGTGTGCCCAGGTAATTGTGTCTTCATGTTTGCAGTTTGTTAGTGAAGACGAATAAATGCATGAAAGAAATCTTAACACGTGACAGTTCAGTTAAACATGACAGTGTGTGAGTTCCGAATGGAACATGTGTGCTTGTGCATTATGTACAGACACCAAGCCTTTTCTCAATCCGAGTGCGTCCCTCCAGGGAGAGAGTGCGCATTCCATTCCAACAATGTTATAATATGCGCAAACACATTGAAACAAATTGAAACCTATTTAAACAGCTTGAGGCTGCCTTCAAAGGACAAGAAAGACAAATACCAGAGTGTGAATGAATGTGTGACTGAGAGCAGGGTTAGGCTGGTAACCCAGGCTGGCCATGCTGATGGCCACCTCCCCCCCACCCCAGGCTCAGAGTCAGTCTCCGCCACTGTTAAGCGCTTTGAGAAGCTACCCTGGGTAGAGGGCGCTGTATAAGTGCAAGTTGTTGTTGTCGTAACAGGTTTTATTGCTCTTGTTTGGGTCGCTTTGATTGAGAGACTGTGAAGAGCGGCTTCCGAGGAACCTTATTGTCCTGAGTAACCCAGTGTGTGGTATTGTGGGTCATTATAATGTTCCTGACACCGTGAGAATTCAAAGGGAGGAGTCATCCCACTCAGCTCCTGTTAACCCTGTAAGCCAAAGCCCTAATGAATAGGATGGTCCTGCCTGGACAAGCGGAGGAAAGCTTGCCAGCCAGCATTATCAATGGCAAGCTATGCGGTTTTAGCTGGTTAAACTCCAACGCACACTCTGGGCTCCCCCAAGCTTTGTTCTTGCCAACCTGTGCCTAATGCTTTCCGGAATAGGTAAGCAGCATGCGTCCCTCTAGGGAGAGATTGTGCATTTCATTCCAACAATGTTATCTCTAGGATTTCCAAGTGAAGATTTTCAGGTGTCTGACACATCGAAATCTCAGCTTTATTTGGATACTCTTAAGCATGGTGATGGGTTTCTGCATGTGTCAGACAGCCGGCTGACCAAAGAAAAAGAGAAGTCAAAGAATGATGATCAAGCTACAGAATTTGGGTGCTTCTTTTGGAAAACTGTTGGATTTACTGTTGCTAAATATTATTTATTGTACTGACTGACTGTCAGGAAATACTGTAGTCATTTCCACTCAGCAAAGCCCCATAAATAGCCGTGAGGTGAACGACTGAAAAATTAGGAGGATTGTTGGCAGGACTCCTCAAGAACCTCATCTCTTTGCAATACTGTTACAGAATCTTCAATATCCTTCTGATCAGGCAAATAGGACAAAATACGGCAGATGCTGGAAATCTGAACTAAAAACAGAAGTTGTAGGGAACACTCAGCAGGTCAGGATCGAATCCGGGTCCTCTCGCTTGTGAGACGAGTGCTCCATCCACTACAGTAGCTAACAACTAGGCTTCAGGACTATTTTCAATGGAGCTACAGTGGTGATCTGGTTTTGTTCCCAGTCTTGCTTGTGTGTTTGGCCTAGCCGTGGCCTGCAGAGCTCTCAAAGGCTTTTTTTTTGAGGACCAGTCACTGCCCTAATCTTTCCTTGTATGAAAGAGCTGCAGATGAAGGTACACTAATGGCCTTGGGCATCCTCTTTGCATTGCAGTCTACGCTTGTTGCAAGCAGTCTGTTCCGCCTGTCTGTTTCTGCTTCTTGTGCTCACCCTAAATCAGACTGATATACCAACCCACATGAAACAAAGCAGCATATGATAGTTAAACCATTGAAGTGGCCTTTGTTGTGGAGCTTGTTAAAAGAAAGCAACATGCAGTGATCCTTAGAAACCTGCAGCTAGTAAGTAGCCACCTCTCCAGCTCTCAGTCTGATTGCTTCAGATTGGGAGGATGTTTACTTGGTGTCCAAAGACGGCCGAGAGGAAACTCACTTGGCTTTGCTAATGTAGACACTGAAAGACCAATGATGCAAAGTTTCCGGGTAAACCATCACACTTCAGATATTTTGATTTACTGTGCCGCTGGATTTTATTTAATCTTGGATCGTGTTTAGCATAGAGTGGAGATCAACATTGGTTTGTCTGCCTCCAATGTGCTGCGATGGGAGGTTGGTTACTCTGAAAGGACGAGATCAGATGCATCGAGGAGTCTCCATCATCCAAAATAATCTTGTGATCTTTACCTTAAAATCTTCTCTTTCTCTTGCAATTGAAAGACCAAATGTGAATATCAACTGAAGAGTCTAAGGCACAAAGAGAGGGACATAGTTTCCAAAGATTGAAAGATTCTGATCAACTATGTGTGATGGCACCTTGGACAGACTCAATGAATGATTTCTCTCGCTTGAATTTATGGTTTCTAAGTGAAATAAGATGGAATAGTCCGATTTTAAGGTGTACTGCAACTGGCTTAGAAATATTTGCTCAAAGTCGATTTTCTTTGAAGTCCTGTAGCTTAGTGGTTAGAGCACTCGTCTCACAAGAAGATCTAGGTTCGATTCCTGGCCAGGGCAAAACATTAGGCGAGGTTCCTTACTCCACACACCTATGTTTACCAAGCAGTAAGCAGGAACCGGATTGTTAGTCAATTGGCGGATCGCTTTTCCGGGGATAATAATCCCCCTCAAAAATAATAATTTGGTTCACGACTGTTGTGCGCAATTGGCTGCCATGTTTCGCCCACAAAATATACAGTCGTTTCACTTTACAGTATATTCTATGAAGCGCTTTGAGAGGTCTCGAAGAC
Organism: Callorhinchus milii; assembly: GCF_018977255.1. Classification (NCBI taxonomy): domain Eukaryota; kingdom Metazoa; phylum Chordata; class Chondrichthyes; order Chimaeriformes; family Callorhinchidae; genus Callorhinchus; species Callorhinchus milii. The sequence continues at coordinate 6,743,074 of NW_024704757.1, read as the reverse complement.
GTGAGAAGGGGCTATATCAAATGCAAGGATTATTATTATATCAAATGTAAGGATTATTATATTCTCCTTCTGTCTATATTTCCTACCCCATTCTAAAACTTTGTGGAAATAACTTTGTATTGGCTAGTGAGAGTTGCTAGTATCTGATACAGGATTTTACAGTAAGATACAGTATTTACGAACTAAAATCCATACAAGGAGGCAAAAACCATTGCCTCCTGTCTGTAGCAGACACAGATTTATGCCTCATATGAATCGAGTCTTTTCGTTAAGTGTTTGTGCTCCAGTTTTAGCCACTGACTAATCTTGGACAATCCTGAGCATCTTTCCTTTTTGATGCAATGTGTTGGGGAAATAACTGAAACTGACCCAAGCAAATGGCCACGGAATCTGTTGTGCCTGCCAGTCATACAAGGGACTTCAGTTCTAGTTATGATGAGGGTGTTTCTATACAGCACTAACCTTTGCCACTGTGTTCTGTAATCTTGACCTATTGCAGATTAGACATGATTCGTACAAGATTGTGAGACTTACTCCCTGAGAGAATTGGTGGGTCAGGGCAGGTTACAGTGAACAGTGAACCATGTGCAACATTGCCTTCTCTCAACCATTGTTATTTGCCTTCATATCTAAACAAACAAGCTGCTGTGTGTCCTCTTGCCTTTTAATACTGCTAATAATAATCCTTGCGTTTGATATAGTATTTAATACAGTGCCTTATCACGTCTTTGAGACGTCTCTTAAAGCTGTACATTGGGCACTGTGTACCAAGGAATGTGCTTGAGTTCAACCTCAGGGAGAGAACATTAACATATGGTGGACAAGCATCTTAATCCAGTACTGTTAACTGTTCCATTAAAATTTTTGCCAATTAGCCCTATGATGAGACTTAATTGGATCATTTGAGCAAAGAGAGTAGATCTGTTTCTTTTTGCCCAGCTGGGTGGCTGACACATGCGGAAACCCGCCACTGTGCTTAAGAATCTCCAAACATAACTGTGAATTCCATGCATCCCATCTCCACATGGGAAACCCAGAGTTAGGTTGTTGGAATGCAATGCATGCTCTCTCCCTGGAGGGACGCAAAGAGATTTGTGAAACCTTCCTGGTCAGGTCAAAGACAGATCTGTTGGATGGCATTACGTAACCATCAAACCACTTGTCGCATTCTTCAGTCCATTTGAATTCTCTATCTCAAATGACTGGCTCCCAGTCCCAGAGAGGTGGGCTCACAGCCCCACCGGGAGTGAAAAGCCTGCTGCCAACAAGAGGCCAGGATGTGTCTAAAGTCAGTGCTGTCCATAGTCTACAAGAGAGCTACTTTGGGCGTGTTTCCTCCTCGGTGACTAAATGGGAGAGTGAATTGCCTGTTTGCCCGCCCTGCTACAGAGAGCCCCAGGCTAATGAAAAAGGAAGAAGGCACTTGGCTGGCTTAGCAGAACGACAATAAAAAGTGTGAAATGAATTTCAGGTTTAATTTATAGGGAGGTAGAGTGAATGGTTAAGCTGCTGCTTATTTGTCAATGACAACAGCGCTTTGCAAGGTCACAGCTTTCTTGCGCTCTGCCTACTAACATTTATCTAGTCACACAGCTGTCCAAAGCTTCTCCTTTCAGCTGGCAGAGATTTTAGTGTCAGCGTCTCGAGGGACATATTCGGGAAGCTTGATTCTTTTTAAGATAAAACTTTTAATGGAATTTCTCTGTCAGTGTATCTTTGTAATTGACTCCCACAGTACTTTGTAACTACGGTAGTCGTGCATTGTATATATTTAAAATTCCTGCCCTAAAATTATGAATATTTAAGCTTGTAAAAATGTCGAATCTATATAATTGATGTTGCCTCATGGTTGAACACAGTGAATCCGTTTGTTATTTGTGAAGTGCAAGGTAGCTGGGCAGGTTCAACTGTAATCCTCCCTTTCACTCTAATTAATATTTTAAGTGCGAAACCTAACAAGACACAATCCAGGAGTCACTGGGATTAGGTGTATTGTATTTATCTGGGAAGGTAGATGTGTTGTATTGGACTGTACAGGTTTTCCAGGTTACTTATTAAACATTTTCCCATTTGGAATCTATGTTAAATGGTCTGTGGGATACAATATATAGTTTGGGACACGACATGTCAAGCAACTGCCAGGATGGTGGAAGGTGAACTGGATGGACGTTTGTCTTCTTTCGCCTGGCAAATTCTAATGTTCTTAAACCCTTCCAAGTTTCCATCTTGCAGTGTCACACCTACTACAGTAGTAACTCATTTCATGGAATCACCAAATGTTACAGAAACAAGCCGTTCAACCTGTTAAATGTGTGCTGGTGTTTTTCTCCACATCCAATTGCCACCTCATCTAATCCCACTCTCTTAGAATCATATAATATTACAGCACAGAAGGAGGCCATTCGGCCCATCTCTCTTTGGGAGAGCTACCCAATCAGTCTCACTCCCCAGCTCTTTCCCCATATCCTTGCAAAGTTTTTCTTTTCAAATACCTATCCAATTCCCTTTTGACAGGTGTTATTGAATCTGCTTCCACCAGCCTTTCAGACCATGCATTCCAGACCATAACAACTCTCTTTTTTTAAAAAAAAACACCTCATCTCCCCACTGGTTCCTTTGCCAATTATCTTGAATCTATGTCCCCTGGTTACCAACCCAGCTGTCAGTGGAAACAGTTTCTCTCCATCTACTCTATCAAAATCCCTCATAATTTTGAACACCTCTATTAAATCTCCCCTTAACCTTCTTTGCTTTAAGGAGAACCATCCCAGCTTCTCTAGTCTCTCCACATCACTAAAGTAATTGGACTTGAGGTACAGATCAGCCATGATCTTATAGAATGGAGGAAGAGGCTCGAGGGACTGAATGGCACACTCCTGTTTCTATGGTTAAGTCCCTCATCTCTGGTGCCATTCTGGTAAATCTCCTCTGCACCCTCTCCAAGGCCATGATGTCTTTCCTAAAGTGTGGTGCCCAGAATTGAACAAATGCTCCAGCTGAGGCCTAACCAGTGACTTATAAAAGTTTAACAAACCTGAGGGAATATCTGTCCCTTCCAAAAACCTCAGGCTGGAATTCCCATACACTTCTTGTAACACATCCTGCAGGAATGTCTCCTCTTGAGGATGTGAAAAAAATTCTTCCATGTGATATAGCATCTTTCACATTAGGAGGCTCTCTCAAAATACTTCACAGGATTGACTGAAGTGTAGTGACTGTTTTGTATCATCTTATGGAAGAACAGGGAATCAAATATCTATCTGTTTCATGAGAGGGATCCTTTTCATTCTGTTGTTTACTCTGATCGTATACCCATCTTTAAAGGATGAATCAATAACTCTGGATGCAACATCTTCTGTCAAATCCAGTCCCCTGAGTAGGGTATTTATCTCTCTCTGCGTTCTCTCTCTCTCTCTCTCTCTCTCCTCTCTCTCTGTATAGTTCTCTCTCTTTGACTCTGTGCATTTTTCTCTCTATTGCCATCTTTGTGTATTTTTCTGTGTGTGTGTGTGTACAAATGCATGCTTCTCGAGCTCTCATGTTCTGGTGAAATTTGGCACTTGCCACTGCATCATCTTACTAACCTGCTGTCCTCCTTTACTCTCGGCATGGGGAACACACTACTAGCACAGGTGATAGAACAAGAAGCTATGAGGTTCTAAAAGCATTCAGGGTTAGTAGAGTCATAGACGGGACCTTGTGGGAAATAGATGAGGAGTTACATGGCCTGATGATGTACTGCCTGCTGTTACTATGTGTGCTATTTTGAGCCAAACCACAAATGCAAATATTATCCTGAGGTTTACAGCAGTTATCTTAAATTGCTGGGAGATATTCATTGAGGAGTCACATGTATAACTACAGTGACTGCTGGTGATTTCCCCTGTGCTAACTTTGCAGTCTGGCTGTGAAGTCAGTTGAAGAGCGAAATAAAAACAGAAGTCGCTGGGAACACTCATCGGGTCAGGCAGCATCTACGGAGAGAGGAAAGTGAGTTAACGTTTCAGGTCGATGACCTTTCGTCAGAACTGAGAGATGTTGGAAGGGAGTAGATTATAAGCACAAACAGAAAGGAACAAACAGGCTGGGAAAGAAGGAAAATATTAGGTGGAGGACAGGAGATGATGGGAACACAACAGTGAGAGCGAAATAACTAGTTTTGTTCGAAGGTGCTGGCTGGAAGTTGACTTCTAATTTCTACGCTGGAGGTACCTGTGACATTGGCCCTGGGGAATCTGACATTTGAATGTTTTAATTGCCCAATTTATCATTCCCTCGCCTTTCCTGGCTCCAGGGTATTGAAGGTCTCCTGTGTTCGTTTGAGTAAGACATTCATAGACATTCATACAATAATGAGGAGGGTTTTACAGGGCAAAGATAAGATAGTGTAGAAAAAGTCTGGGAAAAAAATCACATCGTCCTTGCAAACATTTCTCTTAAAATATGGATGTCCCCAATTGCTCCCCTCTGGTTCCTTTTTAATAAACACAGAAAAACAGCTCTAGTCAGAAGCAATTGTTCTCTTAAGTCCTGTCTGTCCCGTTGCAGTCGGAGATTAGCCAAGGGCACATTTGTGTGTGGTGGTTTGTCTGTTCTCAGTTGCACTATATTCTGGCTTGTGCAGCGTGCTAAACTTGTGGCTTTAGGAAATGAGGAGCATGGTGTGAAAACAAAGTCCTGATTGAAGTCACAGATGCATAATCATCCGTGACACTTAATCCATCAGTGGGGCTCCTCCTGGAAATGGAAGATGGCAAGGTGATTTTTATTTCTCTTTCACATAAATTATGGATCAGATCTTACAGCTAACAAAGCCCAGTGGGATATGATTTGTGGTTAATGCGAACAATTCTAAATTCCAGAGATTTCTTGTGGGCATCTGCTTCCCCCAGTCACTTCAAGGGGAGCTCTATTGGGAGCTCTATTGAGGATTGTATTGGGTCAGGAAGTAAAAGATAGATTGGTCACCCAACACAAGTTACTGGAAAGAAATAATGGTACAATGTTGAAGAATATTAGCCTGGTTTCCCATTGTTAGTCTTGTCCAGTAACTAAATGATCAGACCTGCTCTGATGGGTATGTGGAATGTGACATACACCAATTCTCATGTCCCCTCCAGCCAAGCTGTTGCATGGGACAGGCAAATGGTCTGATCCTATCAGCTGATTGGAGTCAATGAATCCTGGAATGTTCCCCAGAAGGAGGCGATTTGTCATTGTGGTCATTGTGTCATTGAGTCCTGCAGCTCAGTGGTTAGAGCACTCGCTTTGCAAGTGAGAGACCTGAGTTCAATTCCAGGCAGAGGGCGAAACCTTGGGCAAGTCTCCTTACTCCACACAGAGCCTAATAATAATCTCTCCAAAAACAATAATAAATTGGTCATTTTCAATCTACGACTGTTTGTGGGACATTGCTGTGCGCAATTGGCTGCCACGTTCGCCCACAAATATACAGTCAATTCACTTTACAGTGTGTTCTGTGAAGCACTTTGGGATGTCCTCCCAACGTGAAAAGCGCTATATCAAATGCAAGGATTATTATTATTATTATTGTGCCTGTGCCGGCTCTGAAACAGCTATACTTTTGGTCTCACACCTTTTCCACTTATAGGAAAACAGGAGGAGGCCATTCAGCCCCTCAAGCCTAACCTGCCATTCTATTAGATCATGTCTGATCTGTACTTCAGCTCCATTTTTTAATTATATTTCTGAATAATAATGCTTTTAATATTATTTAAATATTTAATATCTTTAAATAATATAATAATCATTTAATACTTTTCAAATATTTGCTGAATTCCCTTTTTAAAAGCTATTGAGTCATCGTGGCTTCAAAGAATAAAGTATAGTTATTGCAAATTGAAAAGATTAATTGGAAAGATGAATAATTTGTTTGCAGTGAATCTTGTAACGTAGTGGTTAGAGTACTCACCTCACAAGTGAGAGGACCCGAGTTCGATTCCCGGGCAGGGTGAAACGTTGGGCAAGTTTCCTTACTCCGCACGTCTCTGTTTACCTAGCAGAAAGTAGGAACCTGGTTGTTAGTCGATTGGCGGATCACTTTTTCCCTCAAAAAAATAATTTGGGTCACTCAATCCACAACTGTTTGTGGGACACTGCTGTGCCTAATTGGCTGCCGCGTTTCACCCACAAATATACAATCAATTCACTTTACAGCATATTCTATGAAGCGCATTGAGACATCTCAATGAGATGAGATGCCTCGAAGATGTGATAAGGTGCTATATCAAATACAAGGATTATTATTATTAGAATTATAGTCTGTTAAGCATTCCAGACCTGTACTCATGCCCATCTCCATCACTCACCTACAAAAGGCAAGCCAGCCTTATGGGGCCAATCCGCTATTCTCCTTACACTCATAGCTGCCTGTGATGTGATGTTAGGGGAATGTGCTGTGCCTGCTTTATGTTTTGTGGTTCGTGAGGATGAGGGTAAAAATGTTTTGACAGCTTTTTGGTGTCACATAAAAGTAAGATTGTATAATATTTTCCCGAGGGAAACCTTTCTTCGCCTCCGGGGCCTGGCATCTCCTGGGGTGAGAGGACGGTTTTCTCCCATTCTCTTATCAGAGCAAACGTATCCCCTGGGATTGTTTCTGAATTTCCAAACATTGAAGTTTACCTGCTGTAGATTTCTTTTTAATTATCCTGGGGATTTGGCTACTTGTATTTTCTGATGGTTATGGCTGTATATTTGGCATTTTTTTATGCCTACACATGAGGTTTTTTTGTTCATTTTGCAGATCCGTCTGTTTCCTTGTGCTCATTGTGCAGAGAAGCTTTCCTTTCTTACTGTTTGGGCTGGAGTGCACCAACTCACTGCCTAACTCCCTCTCAGGAACAGCCACAGGGTAGACCACTCATCACAGTTATAATCATAATAACAATAATAATCCTCGCATTTGATGTAGCCCCTTATCATGTAGTTGAGACATCTCAAAGCGCTTCACAGAATATACTGTGAAAGTTGTGGGCAAAAAGCGGCAGCCAATTGTGCACAACAGTGCCCTACAAAGAGTCGTGGATTGAGTGACCAAATTATTATTATATTTTTAAGGGATTATTACCCCTGGGTTTCTACTTACTACCAGATAGACAGGTGTGTGGAGTAAGGAAACTTGCCTATTGTTTTGCCCCGCCCAGGAATCAAACCTGTTACGGTTGAGCAGGACACTGGGCCAATTAACATTAAGTGTCAAGGGAGAATTTAAATCAAGTGATATTAGACATTGAATTGGCTCCCATTGGGTAATGTTTATAAATATCCATAAAAGGCTGATTTCTGGGGTATGATGGTTGGGGTTGAGGCTGTTGATGGGGTTTTGGGGTTGGGGGAGGAATGTCTTTGGCTAAGGTTGAATAAGTGTGATATGGGCCTGGGAAAATATTCTGCTTGTTGATTTGGTTGCTTTTGAGGATCAGAGTATTTCTGCACAAGTTTCCCTCAGGAAATTAAGTTGGTGGAGAAGAGACTGTGATGGTCGATAAAAGATCCTATATCTGGGTGAGGCTCCTGGATTTGTTCCAGTGAAAGTTAGTACTTCAGTTTGTCTTTCACTTTTTAAAAAAACCTTAAATTGCTGTTTTTAATACAATATGCATTTATATCACGTCTTCACATCAGGAGGCAATACTGTCAGGGCATCTGAACTGGGGTGGGGGCTAAGAATTAATCAGCCCAGAGCTTGGCTACAGTACAAAGGAAAACCAGGTTCTGGGCTGCTTAGAGAGAGAGAGACAGAGAGAGAGACACAGACACACATAGAGGAATGAAAAGGCATTATAGATTTGGTCAACCCTATCTGCAGCCCTCTGTGTAGTGCGGGTCACATTTTCTTAGATGAGACTTTGTGTTGTCCTTGAGTATGTAAGAGCAGTAAGGCAATCGGATATTTTCTCTTTGGTAAAGAGAGGACCTTGAACTGACTGAAATTGAGTTGAAAACTGTTCAGGGCTTTTGTGACAAACGTTCACAGTCAAATATGTTCATCCGTCAAAGAGCTGAAATCCCAAGGCTTGCACTTTAGCAGGAAGGTGTTAAGGTGATTGACGTGTGGAGTAAGTTACAAGGGAAGAGCATTGAATTGAGTGGTAGAAAAGGATATGTTCCTGAGAGTGACTGACTGCGGGGATGTGGTGAGGATGTGTGGAGAATGTGTGAACTGGGATAAACAAGCCTAAAATCTCCTCCTGTTCCCCCAAAATTCTTATTTTCTTTTTTTTAAATTGTATTTTTGGCCAACCAGGCGTCTGACACATGCAGAAACCCATCACCGTGCTTAAGAGTCTCCAAACCAAACTGAAAATTCCATGCAGCCCACCTACACGTTTTAAAATTCCTGCTAGCATCAGTTTATATAGAAAAAGAGAAAGCCCTGCTCTATTGCTGACAGCCACGTATTAGCAACAACATCAGTAGCTGTGGCTTCAGGTATTTTTCCTCAGTTTACTTAGCAGTAAGTAGGAACCCTGTTATTAGTCGATTGGCGGATCGCTTTCCGGGGGTAATAATCCCTTCAAAACAAAAATAATAATTTGGTCACTCACTCCATGTCTGTTTGTGGGACACTGCTGTGTGCAATTGGCTGCCGTGTTTCGCCCCCAAAATACACAGTCACTACACTTTACAGTAAATTCTGTGAAGCGCTTTGAAGACTTGATAAGGTGCTATATCAAATACAAGGATTATTATTATATTATTATAAATTCCAGAGCTAGATTGTTGGAATGGAATGCTCTCTCTCCCTGAAGGGATGCTTATTTAATTCTGGAAAGTATTAGGCACAGGTTGGCAGGAACCAAGGCTTGGGAACCCCAGAGTGTGTGTTCAGGTAACTGCTGAAGTCTGACCAGCTAAAACGTCATAGCTTGCCATTGATATTCTGGCAAGCTTTCCCGCTGCTTGTCCAGCTAGGACCACCCTACACATGAGGGCTTTGGCTGCAGGGTTAACAGGAGCTGAGTGGGATGACTCCCTGCTCCCAGTGACTGGTCTGCCCTTCCAGGTCCTGGGCTGTGCTGTCATCAATGTAATGTGAATGTTGACATGTGCTGTTGAATGCTGTGCGTAACTCCAGGTGTTTATGCACGTTCCTCAAAGGTAACTCTTTGCCCTGCAACACGTGTGTGCAGTTTGCCCAGTGCTTTTTGTATTACCTGGTGGGCATCATCCAGTTTTATGGAAATCTCTGAGCCCAGTCCAGCGAATAGATCTGCAGGCAGGAAGTAGTTTTTTCTGTGTTCCCTCCGTCCAGTAATTGCTTTGCAATACTGATCTCAACATCTGTAACTAATAACAGCAATACTTAATTCCCCCATTATCTCCCACCACAGGTCGTCTCACAATGGCTCATGCTGGCAGCACTGAGGAAGGAGGAAGGAAATAGTTTAACATGGATTTGTTGCATTAAGCATATTGGGCACACCACAGAGTATAGCAGACACTCAAGGGCAGTGCCTTTGACTTGATGTGCTCCAGGCTTTGCTAAAGGAAACGTTAACCTTAAGACTACAATCGTCAAAAGCTTGGTTAGCTCGCTCTTCCGAGTCTTTGTCTATTTGGGGTGGAAAGTTACAGCAAGCAGGAGCATAAAGTAGAATTTTAATGCAATAACTATGAAAAGAATAGCAATGTGGTTTTTAAATGTTTAGAATTACTCTGTTCGGCTCCGTTTTTTACTCCCCTCCCCACCTTGATATGTTCGCTCCGGGGAGACAGAGGGCGGGGGAGACAGCCCTGTTCCCAGGTGCCTGCCAGCTTGGCTAATTGCTGTGTCCCACACACAAGACTGATTCGGTCCTCCCTGAGGGAAGCCAGAGTGCAATTGTCAGTCAATAACTGGGATGTGGACTCTCCCTAGCCTGAAGTGTCGACAATTTTTGGCCGCCAGTTTGCCCTTTCAATGGTATTTTGTAAATGCTCTTTGGCGTAGCGCCTAAAAATAAATTCGGATTTGAAGAGGAGTTGGGGAAATTTATTTCACAGACCCGTAGAAAGTAAATCTTACAAATTTTAAGGAAAGAATAAAAGGCTGAGATACAATGTGCCGTACAGCTGATATTTGTACCATCTCTTGGTGCAGCCTCGCTCCTCCCTCGCTCCGTGGTTGACTGTTTGTGGGATACCGCTGTGCCCAATTTTCGACCACAAAATATAGTATACAGTCAACCCATTTTACAATATATTCTTTGAAGCGCTTTGAGACTTCTCAACGACATGATAAGGCGCTATATCAAATGCAAGGATTATTATTATTATTTAATTCGCTCTTGTACTCTCACCATGTTCATCCAACTGTACATGTGTTCCTTCCGCTTCACACGTACTCAATACCTGTGGTGCCAAGGATAAAGAGATGAAGGTGAAAGAATTTAAAGTATTTGATGTTGAATTCTTGTAAGTTGTGTTTCAATTTGCATTTAACACTTGCATTACCGCCCCATAGTCATCACATAGCTAGTAGCCTTGCTGCCTTGTTGCACCAATTCCTCAATGAGCCTAAAATCTTCTGTTCCCCCCAAAATTTTAGTTTCTTATTTTTGTTAAAAAAAAGTAATGTGACTGTTGACGTGTGCTGTGTAATGTTGTGCATAACTCTAGGTGTTTATGGGTGTTCCGCATATCTTCAAGACGTCTCAAAGTGCTTCACAGAATATACTGTAAAGTGAATTGACTGTATTTTGTGGATGAAATGCGGTAGCCAATTCTGCACAGCAGTGTCCCACAAACAGTCTTGGATAGAGTGACCAAATTATTATTATTTTGAAAGGATTATTATCCCTGGAAAAGTGATCTGCTAATTGACTAACAATTGGGTTCCTACTTACTGCTAAGTGACCAGAGGAGTATGGAGTAAGGAAGCTTGCCCAATGTTTCACCCTGCCCGGGAATCGAACCCAGGTCTCTCGCTTGTGAGGCGAGTGCTCTAACCACTGAGTCACTTGTAGGCAGTTCTCCCTGTGTTATGGGACTGTAATGCAAGCCTGAGCTGGTCTGAGCTGTGCTAAGTACATGCATCTGTTTGAGTCGTGCTCTCGTGTGCAACAGATGTTACCTGAAGAACACAATGAAGCCCTCAAGGGAGGAGCTTTAAGTTCTGAATGCACAGCAGTAGCCAGTCCTAAAGTCATTGGAAGAGTGGGCTCTAATCTCTGGCTCCACAGACAATATCTGATTAACTGAATGCAGGGAGAAGGTCAAGTGCCAGTTAATCCTCACTAGACAATCGCTGGTTCATTTGGCTTCATGTCTGGGCTGGGCATTTTGAGCCTGCTGTGACTGTTGCCAATGATGGAGATTATATTATAGTTATTTAGAGCTAGAATAAATGGTAACTTCAAATGTGATGCTTCTCATTTTTGGCTTGCCTCTCACCAGTAGGGGCTCCTCTGTGCTCCCATTTTCTCATTACAGCATTAAGCTGTTCGTTAAATGAGTCCAAGAACCTTGACCACCTATCCTGGAAAACCTTTTCCAGCTGTTGACTTCTCCTCTGTGCAAAGAAATACTTCCTCTTGTCAGCCCTTCACACTTGCCCTTCATGCCTAAGCCTGTGTGCATTTGTCCAGCTGCCTCAGCACACACTGGTTTGCCACTCCATCTGGAGTTGAGGTACAGATCAGCCACGATCTAATAGAATGGTGGAACGGGCTCGAGGGGCTGAATAACCTACTCCTGTTCCTATCTTCGTGTTGCCTTCAAAACCATGCTTTAGAGTCACAGAGCATCAGTGTTTCAGTGTGACTCCCATTCCAGAGTCTAGCCTCGCTTCTCTGCTAACTGATCACATCAGACTGCTAATCTGTGGGAACTTGGAAACATCCCTGCGGGTTGTGATCCACGAGTGGGGTAAGCATTGATTCCTGTCTGCGTTAATGCTCTAAACCCTGCCGTGCCTCTGTGAGGAGAACCGCTGTGCTGATTTGCTTATGCCAGTGCATTCAACCTCATCAACTGCAGTGTGGGCTGTATCGCCACAGGCCTGCAGGATACGTGTGCAAACGCAGTGAGAGGGAAACAATGTGCTAGAGAGGGAGTTATTTCCGTCTGAAATAAGGAATTCAGCTCTGTTCTGACAGCTCTTTAAAGTGAGTTCCAGGTTTCCTCTTTACATGCTCCCAAACTGTTGTTGCTCCTGACCGAGGCTCTACCACTCTTCTGCAATAACTAGGTCCATTCTGTAGTTATTCTGTATCTGTATTGTTTTGCCCACAAAATATACAGTCAATCTGCTTTACAGTATATCCCGTGAAGCGCTTGAGATGTCTCAACGACGTGGTAAGATGTTATATCAAATGCAAGGATGATTAATATCTCTTAATTAAGAAATTAATTTTGTGGCAATAATTCCCAGGAACTCTGCTTCAGTGGGATCATTTTCAGAGTTGGGTTCCCTCGAGTTGGACCGACCCATTTCTAGTTACCAGAGGGAGTCTCCCTTCGGATTTCCTGATTATGAAATCCCACGAAGAAATGTCGCAAAATATCTCCGGGCTGTGCAGGAACATGCCTCGATCTTGGAGCAACAGCTTGCCAGCCCCACAGTTGGATGCACACATTGAAATCAATATCTCATATCTCACTCTCTAAGTTGGATCCTATTTCTAAAACTTTATTCAATGTAACCCATTTTGCAGCCCTTCCTGCTGCACAATAATAATAATAATCCTTGCATTTGATATAGAGCCTTATAACAACAGCAATTTGCATTTATATAGCGCCTTGCGTGCAGGATAGTGTCCCATCACATCTTTGAGCTCTTCACAGAATATACTGTAAAGTGGATTGTCTGTGTATTTTGTGGGTGAAACACAGCAGCCAATTGCGCACAGCAGTGTTCCACAAACAGTCGTGGATTGAGTGACCACATTTTTAAAAAAAATTTGGAGGGATTATTATGCCCTGGAAAGCGATCTGCCAATCAACTAACGACGGGTTCCTACTTACTGCTGGTAAACAAAGGCATGTGGAGTAAGGAAACTCACCTAAGGTTTTGCCCCACACGGGAATCGAATCTGGGTCCTCTCGTTTGTCAGGCGAGTTCTCTTACCACTGAGCAACAGGACTCTACAACCATTGTCTTTGTAAGTGGCCCCTGGTAGCTGTGGAACAACCCTCTCCTGGAGTGAGTTTGCAGATGCTCCCCAGTGTGATTGAACTGATCAGCAGATGGGGAAATGTCACTTTAGGTGGACTTCAAGCATTTTGCTCGTTAGCATCTCTATTGGCTGTCTGTATCAATTTTTTTCAGATATTAAGATGAAATTGCTATTTTGCAGTTCCTGTCATCGTTCTGTACTCAAATGCCTTTCATCCACTGTGAGCAATACATTACTGAAAGCAATTCGGATCCAGAGCTATTTCACTTCTATCTCAATAGACTTTGTTCAGCCATCTGTGAAAACTCGTTTTGCCTTATCGGATGCATTAATATTTCAGCATTTAAAAGCAGCCCGTTTCCTAGCGACGTGACTTTTTTTGGTGCCACTCATCCATTTATCCCGCACTACAGTCTGCAGGTGTTAATGCTCTCTCACTTCCTCTCTCTCTCTTTCTCCTCCTCCCACTTGATGTGATGAAGACTGCTGGACACTACGTTTTGTCCCTATGATCAGGGCACACGAGAATGGGCTGTGGGCAAGGGGATTGAGGTTGGAGATGATAATAATAATCTAATAAATAATCCTTGCATTTGATATAGCGCCCTATCACGTCTTCAAGACGTCTCAAAGCGCTTCACAGAATATACTGTAAAGTGTAGTGACTGTGTATTTTGTGGGCAATACAATTGTGAGTGGAGACTGTGGTGGGTGATGACACTGTTTCCTGGTTCTAACCCCTCGCTTGCCGTTGACCTCACAGACCCACCAGATAGCGTTTCTTGAAGGACATTGAATGTAGAGACCACATTGCCCACATTATGTTGGCTGTCATGGTCTTTGAACAGTCTCCTTAAACAGTCGATAATCGTAATAAATTTGTATCAGATGGTGTTGATGGTCTTGTATTGGTGAACATTTAGTTTATCCATTGCTTTATTTTAGAAAATTCAGCCTAGGTAATATGGAGGTGCTTTTGGTACAGGTGTCAGCTTAACAACAACAACTTGCATTTATATAGTGCGCTTCACGCGGGGCAGTGTCTCAGAGCGCTTAAATAATAAAGGTGCACAGAGAATGTGTTAGACTTGGAGAGAAAATGCCCTGGTTATTTACCTCGTCTGTTCTAACTCTTTAGGTAACCTGGTCAGGATACCAGAACCGCTTGGCTTTAGACCCGAGGCTGGTGGCTCGGCAGGCGACCGTGGCCTACAATCTCAGCCTGTTACAGCCCCACGGTCGCCTTTCTCCCGGGCCCTACAGTGTGGACACATCATCCCAGGATCTGGAGCACAGCAAATCTGGTGGGTAATGGCTGGAAACCACACACCCGCTGGGTGGGTTCCCTTTTACAGGTTAGGTGCCCACCACGCTTAAGTCTCCAAACCAAGCTGCGAATTCCATTCATCCCACCTACACATAGATTGTTGGAATGGGATGCACACTCTCTCTCTCCCTGGAGTCATCGGCAGGCCTTGGATGTTTGTCATGGCGTTGTTCAAGATGATGCTGTGTTCGTTGGCAATGTGCTTTTTATTTTCTTGGGCATGTGGATAAATCAGTTTCGATTGAAGAGTGCCTTTTGGTGTATTGCATATTGATTCTGAGTCTCTTAAATTTATATATATATACGTATATTATATGCCACTTTCATGAAAAATGTAAGTCTTTGTTTCAGTTTGGTTGAGAGCTGACTCTGAGTCATGGCGTTAATAAAGTAGTCTATACGTATTCACCTGTCAATTGCAAGGACACCTTTACCATTCAAATGAAAAAGCTTTACACCAGACTTTGGGTACGTTAATTTCTATGGAAACGTAATTTGTCTGAAATTAGTCAGAAGTTTTTTTTTAATAGTGAGGCAATGAGTGTTTGGACCACTGGTCTGAGGGGATTTCATGGGAATTATCAAATCATATTGCTGTTAGACCATGGCAAGAGCTCAGTCAACCCATCAGGCCAGCTACACCAATTTATTTCAACATGGCAGATCCTTAATTTCATTTACCTCCTTTTTTCCCCCCAACCGCCTTAACACCCTTACTTCCCAAGTCTCCATCTATCTAAATAATAATCCTTAATAATCCTTGCATTTGATATAGCGCTTTTCACGTCGGGAGGACGTCCCAAAGTGCTTCACAGAATATACTGTAAAGTGAATTGACTGTATATTTGTGGGTGAACTAGGCAGCCAATTGCGCATAGCAATGTCCCACAAACAGTCGTAGATTGAAAATGACCAATTTATTATTGTTATCTCCCTTTTAAATGTCCCAATTGAGAAAATACATTGGTCTTTTTGCCTATTGAGCTGATAGCATCCAGCAGGTGCTGGCCAGTTTATCCTGTCACCAATTTGCCCAAATGTGATGACCATATTTGAAGTAGGTACATCATCACAGTGAAGCCCACAGAAGCCCACACTCAAACATCTCTGGCTTGAGGCAAAAAATCAGAAAGGCTTGTGTTTTGTGCATAAAGCAGTCATTGCAATGACTAGACCAAGCTATCAGCAAATGATCCCTTCTCATTGGGAAGATCATCAGAGGTTTGGGTGAACCATCCGAACTCTAGAATCCCCACCCATCAGTTTCCAGTCACTGTATCACACTCTCTTTAAATTGAGTCCCAGCATTCTGGGCTCAAACACCAGTTGGTAAGTGGAAGGAGAACTTCCATTCATTATTTGTGGAAGAGCTCTAGAGGCAGAAAGAGTCAACTTGTATCTGCTGATCAGAGACGTAATACGTGCAGCTGTGAGAAACCAAACACCGTGATTTCCTGTCTGCAGCAGTCAGTCCAGCTGAAAGTGTAGCTAGTTGAAAATGTGGTGAACAGACACTTTTTCTTGACGTATTTTTATGCCTCACTTTCAGGTAGAGAAAGAATGACATCCCGATCGGATGTGGGTTCGTTTTGGGCTCCGGGCAGAAAGAACACTGATGTGAGAGAAAAGGTAGCTTTGCATGTTTAACTTGTAAATCCTGCTTAACATGAAAGGCGGAGGAGAAGCTACCTGGTTCTGTTTCCCGGCCGTGGGTTAGGAAAATAATTATGCCGGGGAAGTGTGGCTTTTAGGTCGACCACATGTTAGCATGTGCCACGTCCTCTGATTCTCAACTGGTGTCACTACTGAGCCCAGGTCAGACCAGCACTTCTCATTGCCTGGGAAAGGACTAAAAGTAAGTTGTTTGTCTGCTCCTATTTTAATGCATGTTGCTATGGCTATTCCCCTCAGGGATGCACATGGATAAGAACATAAGAATTTTGCTATCGAAAGAAGACCAAGGTCCATTCAGTTCACCTTCCACCATTGTGGCAATCGCTTGATTATACACTGTATCCCCAGATATTATTTTCTAATAGAAATCTATCTAATTTGTTCTTGAAACTTACGACACTTTCTGCTAACTCCATCTCCCCAGGGAGTCTGTTCTCTCTCCCTCTCTGAGCACCTCCGTGTGATTTCCTGTTTTTTTCCCCTCCTCGCTTTCAGGTACAAGCTGGAGCGGTGTGGTTTTCTGACCATTCCATGAACATGGGCTCCACTGTCAAGTACAGCCCCAGCCACCATCACGTTCACGAGCAGATGTACACTTCACAACAAAGCTTCTGCTTGCAAAGCATTCAGCCGTCCAACAGACCCTTTAGCCACCAGAATCTGGGTAGTCCTCAGAAACGCTTCTCTATCCCTCAGCTTTCTCCTGGACAACTTTCAGGACACGATCGTTACGTCCAGACCCAGACTTCACTGCCCCCTACGTTTGAGAACAGCAGCCGAAGCCAACTCTCCCCACACCTCGGGCTCCATCACCAGTTCCCAGCCTCAACGTCGAGCCTGACCAACCTCTCCAAACACCACGCAGCCCAGCGCCTCCACTTCCTTCATGCTGCTGATGGTGACCGGATCTTTCATGGGCAAGCACTCTTGGGTAAGTCTCTAACCCTAAATGCTATCACTGAAGCAGGTGTTAAATCCCTTCCAAAAGTTCTCCTCGACGAGCCAAGGACATGTGCACACAAGATGAACTGAAACCCTTGTTGAATTAGAGAGTGGCGATGCATTCAAGAGGAAGTTAGACCTTCACAGGAGGGAGGGGAATAGAAAGGTCTGAGAGGGTCATTCATTTCTTCCTGCCCTCCACCCCTCCTAATCCCAGCTCCCACCTCGGGGAGCAAATCCTTGACTGTCCAGCGCCTTGGGATGTCCTCCCAACATGAGAGGGAGTAAGGGCCAGTGGGACTGTAGAGCAATTATAAATTAGAACAGACAATCAACAACAACAAATTACATTTCTATAGCACCTTTTATGACGGGAAAATCATCCCAAGGTGCTGGATAGTCAAGGAATTTCCCCCGAGGTGGGGATTGGGATTAGGAGGGGTGGAGGGCAGGGAGGGAGGGAAGATATGAATGAAAATAAAGTGCTTCACCAAGTGAAGCTGAGATCTAATTGGTTGAACTCGATCCAGGACCTAATTTTCGGTGTTGAAGGTGCTATTTATATTGGATCCCTTCAAATTTTCAAGGTTGAGTTGGATAGATTTTTGTGAGGTCAAGGTATCAAGGGATATGGGACAAGGGTGGGTTAGGGTTGAGGTACAGATCAGCCATGATCTTATAGAATGCCGGAACAGGCTCGAGGGGCTGAATGGCCTTCTCCTGTACCTATGTTCTTATATATTGTGATCATTATTTGGCAACCGAGGTGACGAGGTCTCTATTACTAGGAACAGCCAATTCCTTGCTGAAGGCAGATGTGCAGAAGACAAACCGATTCCATTCCAGACTGGGTCAGTGGACTGAGCACGGCTCCTCACACCCAGTACACGAGCTGGTGAGCTGCGGCATTGCTCTACATTCCTCCAACGCCCATAAAGCCCTGCTCCAGGAGTACCGCACCTCCAAGTTCAGCCTGCAGTCTCCCTATAGCCAGATGGGGGAATTGTACGGAGACATCCCAATATTCCCTCACAAGAGGTAAGTGTGCTCCCAGGATTGCATTCCCCACTCCCTCCCAGAACTTTCCAAGCCATGTGTAATAACCAGGCTGCTAACGTACTCCCAGGCTTCAAGTCACGGCACTCTGTCCAGCTGATGGAAATGTGAGAGAGAGGGTCTGACTCATTGTCTGACTTTCCCCCATGTGGAGACGCACTCTGATCTCTACTTCTGTTATGTGTTACTGCTGGGACCAAGAGCTCACTCTGTGTGGAACAGAGAGCAGGACCTGTACCTGACCACAGCATGCTGTGGATGGGAGCAGGGGCTCTCTGTTGCTTTCCAAGCCTGTTTTATTCCTACGTCAGTACATCCCTGTGTAATCCCTCTGCTCAGCAGGCTCCACCAACAGGGGTCAGGCCTTTTGCCTCTCTGTCCCTACCCTATGAAACTCCATCCCACAGTCCCTTCACCTCGCTCCCTCCCTTGCCTCCTTCAAGGCACATCTCAAGACCCTCCTCTTCGACCGCGCATCTGCAAGGTGTTATATAAATACAAGTTATTGTTATAGTAATGATAATCCTTGCATTTGATATGGCACTTTATCACGTCGTTGAGACGTCCCAAAGTGATACACAGAATATACTGTAAAGTGCGGTGACTTTGTGGGCAAATCGCGTCAGCCAATTGCTCACAGCAGTGTCCCATGAACGGTTGTGGATTGACTGATCAAATTAATTTTACTATTTATTTTTATTATTATTACCCCCGGAGAGTGATCCACCAACCAACTAATAACTGGGTTCCGATTACCCGGAGTCCTGTAGCTCAGTGGTTAGAGCACTCGCTTTGCAAGTGAGAGACCTGAGTTCAATTCCAGGCAGGGCGAAACCTTGGGCAAGTTTCCTTACTCCACACAGAGCCTAATAATAATCCCTCCAAAAAAACAAAAACAATAATAAATTGGTCATTTTCAATCTACGGCTGTTTGTGGGACATTGCTGTGCGCAATTGGCTGCCGCGTTCGCCCACAAATATACAGTCAATTCACTCTACAGTGTGTTCTGTGATGTGCTTTGGGACGTCCTCCCGACGTGAAAAGCGCTATATCAAATGCAAGGATCATTATTATTATTACCCCCGAGGTGTGTGGTGTTAGGAAACTTGCTTAATGTTTTGCCCTGCCCGGGAATCGAACCCTGGTCCTCTCGCTTTTGAATGCAGTCTTTAGACTAGATTTTTCATGTACACATTGCCTGCCTGCTGTATTTTACTTGTACATGTTAAGCTTACAAGGTTTTTATTATCTTGTACCTCAGCACAGAGCAGCCTTCAGCCTGGAACCTGCCTCTGAGCCCTGAACTCTCAGAGATTCCTCCTCAATCTCGACTCCTTCAGTATTGCCAAACGCAGCTCCACAGCACGGCTCCACAGAACATGCCCCACTTCTGCGACCAGATTATGAAAGACCCTCGGAAATACCCCCAGCATGGCCTTTATCCCTTTCCCTCGGCAGAACTGCCCCCAAACAGCTGCCACCCTTTCCACGTGCAGCCCCCTCCATTCGCGGACTACAGCCAGTGCTCCCACACTCCTCTCCAGCATCAATACAGGAGGCCACACTCTCCGGACAGCTTAGAGGACTACAGGAGGCCTCACTCTCCGGAGGGGTTGGACGATCACACACTGGAACCTCTGGGGCCCAGCCCCAACACCAGCTCCTCAGTGTTAAACAGTGAGGCCTATCCCAGTCTCCACTACCAGCAGCAGTCAGACAGATCCTACCGATCCGGCCTCAGCCCCAAGTCGTTTCAAGCAGTCAGTGAGGTATGTACTGCTCTCCTCTTGCAGGTCAATCCCATGTTCAGCTCAGCTCCTGACTTGGAGTGAATGTTTCTCAAATGTTAAAGGTTCTGTGTTTTTGGGGAGAAATTATATTGAAAAAACCTGCGGCGTTTCTTCACATGTTGCAGTGGGAAGTCATTTGAAATGTGGCCACAGGTCCCTGTCCCAGCCCTGGCTCTAGCCACCAACCCAGACAGGTAATGGTGCTGATGAGAAAGCCAGTGGCTGCTGATATCTGAGTTGAACAAAGTTTGAGGTGGATATATGAGCTTGTTGGTACTCACTTAACAGAGAAAGGCCATTGGTTCGGAGCTGAAAGTTGAGGCTGACTTAGAGCATTAGCTTCTCCTCAGGGCTCCCGACACCCGGGGTGCGTTTCGAGCAGCTGCTAATTCTGGAAGATCTGAATAAATTGACTTTTCGAAATGATGTACCTGGCTGCTGTGCTGTGTAGCATGTGGATTAAGTTTGTAAACTGCTTCACGTGAAAGAGAACCTTAAGCTTTTGACAGCGCAATTAGAGTAACGTCAGAGGCTTGTAAGTCAGAAGAAGCCAGCATTACGCAGTTTTCCGCAGTTCATAAAGAGAGCTGCATTCCAAATTAATATGGTATTAAAGCGACTCCCCAAATTCTGCTCTGTCTCAAATCAAAAGGCGTTAGTTTCGTGGTTAAATTCAAGAAGGGCTTTGGATACCAAGTTCCCAACTGTATAAAGTCAAACTTTTGTCATTTGCTGTTTGTTTTTCACTACAAAAAAAACAACTTGCATATAATAATAATAATAATGATGTTAATAGTTTTGAGATCCATTATTTTGGGAATCTGGAGTACAAAGAAAAATTCTATTGTACAAACTGTGAGGCTATTTTTGGTCCTGTACACTCTGACTGAGTGTAGACATACTGCCGCGTACGGAGGTTAATGTTCACAGACAGACAGAAACCACTACAGGTGCCAACCCTGGCACGCTGGCCACCTTGTGCCAAGCCACTGAAGCTGCTGTTATGCTGGCAGCAGGTGCCTTCCTTTTGTTTCACCTAGAAACTAGATTAAAATTGCACATTAATCACACCCACGTTTACACAGCGTCAGGCTGCTAGTTCTTATTCACACATCATGGTGTGTTTGTTTAGTTAACCTGACTGCGCTCACATGGCATCTTTCCCACTTGGGACTGAGATTAGAGATGTCAAGTACTGCCACGTACTTGTCTGTCACAGGATGCTTTCCACTTTAATGTTCTACCTGGATCCTATCCTCCTGGAGGTGGGTGGTGGGGGGTGGTGAACTGTAACAATAACAACAACAAATTGCATTTAAATAGAATCTTTCATGTCAGGAGGACCAAACCACACACCAATAACAGTGTGATGGTCCAGGAGGGAGGCTTGTAACTTCCAGGAATGCAGATCACATTTTGTGCTAAATACCGTTAGTGTTTGCTATGGGATGCATAAACATAATAATCTTTGCATTTGATATGGCGCCGTATCATGTCTTCTAGACGTCTCAAAGTGCTTCACAGAATATACTGTAAAGTGAATTGACTATATTTTGTGGATGAACTGTCTGTAATGGTTTGTCGGCAGGACATTTGCTTTAATGCAAAATATGCTTATTGTGACAGCTGGTTCTGAAGATACTGAACAGCAGCCTTAATTATGTTAATTTGCTCATATATTTTCAGACAGACAGCAATCTTCCAATTACTTTCCAATTCTCATCCACTGTCTTGCTTGAAAATGAATCAGTATGGAATAATTAAACCAATTTCAAGATTTTTTTTGGACCAAATAAAGAGCAAATTGGTCTCACTGCTGACTGTGTGTTACCCCTTAGTGACGGACGGTGTCTCTGTCCAGGGCCTCTCTGCTTTGGGATGCGGAACCACAAGACCCAGGGGCTTCCTGCACACCCATCCCCTGCTGGCCATTGTTGTCTGCAAGAATGTTTCTCTGTATTTTCCAGCTCGTGTGCAACTGTTTGCCACGTTTCGCCCACAAAATACAGTCAATCCACTTTACAGTACATCCTGTGAAGTGCTTTGAGACGTCTCAACAACGTGATAAGTATCCAGCCTCAGCAGCCAGCACTCCCAGGTCAGCGACAGATTCAATAATAATAATAATCCTTGCATTTGATATAGTGCCTTATCACGTCTTTGAGACGTCTCAAAGCGCTTCACAGAATATACTGTAAAGTGGATTGACTGTATATTTTGTGGACTGCATTGTGTAAAGCTCCCTCTACACTGTGTGTCTACATTACCAGGTCAGGGTTAGAGACACAGTAACGCTCCCTCTACACTGTCCGTGTATTATTATTATTAAAGAGGCAAACAGAACCAGCATGAAGGTAGGCTTGTGCTGAGCATTCCAGTGCTCACAATGCAGAACGTGTTCAGATCACACTGATGCACAGACCATGGGATAAGCTTCAGAGCTTTGACAGCACAGAACAAATATTTTTTAGAACTCTTGACCTTTGCTGATTTAGGAGAAAAAAGCGAGTGAGTTTGTGGCTGCCAAGCAGTGGTCCCTCAGCCCTTCCACTTCTCTGAAAAGGTCAAGGCACAGAGCACATAACCTTTAAGAAAGCTGATCTACTTGACATATTACCTGCACCTGTTCAACCTTTGATTGTCTTGAGTCGTGTGGAAGGGTCAAAACAAACAGCCGTTTTGCAGTGCTTTATCACACAGTGTAGGTTAGAGGTTTACTCTATCTAACCTGTGCTGTCGCTCACCTGGGAGTGTGGACGGGCGGTTTAGAAGGAGCTTTACCCTGTATCTCTTCAGCTCCTTGGGATGTGAGTGATATACATGGAGACTGTGCAGGGAGTTTTACTGTGTAACTAACCCTGACCTGGGAGCGTGGACGCACGGTGTAGAGGGAGCTTTACTGTGTCTCTAATCTGTGCTGTCACTGAGCTGGGAGTGCTGGCTGCTGAGACAGGATATTAAAGCTAGTGGTGATACCTCTTACACATGCTGCAGAGTGAGCTGCAGTATGAAGTGATTATAAAATGTCTGTTTTTATGCGTGCCCCTGATTGTGCTGATCTTGCTATTTCAGTCTGAAGTTAGAGTATCTGGCCGGCCGCTATACCAGAGGCAATCAGCCCCCAGCCCCCAGGAAGCGTCATCTGTAGAGAGCAGCAGGGGACCGAGTCCGTACTGCAGCCCAAGCCAGCGGCTGTCTCCTGTGGCTGCTGGACAGCTGCCTGTGGGAGACCTAGAGGAAGAAACATACAACCCCATCAGCTGTTACAGCGCCCAGTCTCCTTCCTTAAGTCCAGAAGGAGTGTTGTACAATGGGCACCTTGTACCCGGTATTTGCCTGTTTGCCTGACATAATATTGTTTTTATTTGGGAAATTATATTTAATTTGTGTAATCCTGAAATCTTATGTATGGGGGGGCTGGTGTGTGGGTGGGTGGTGGGGGAGGCGGTGGGGCTGGTGTGTGTGGGGGGGGCTGGTGTGTGTGGGGGGGTGGGTCTCGTGCCCCTGGTTGCTGGAATTTAAACCCACTACCTTTTGGCTCAGGGCAGAGAGAGAGAGAGAGAGTGCCACTAACTGAACCAGGCTGCTACCTGTTCTGTAAATAGTTTGTGTTGTGAAAGGAGGCAGCTGAAGGAGGGAGGGAAGGAGGCAGGGAGGGAGGGAGCCAGGGAGGGAAGGAGGCAGGGAGGGAGGGAAGGAGGCAGTCAGGCAGGGAGGGAGGTCACACAAAGTGATTGTTTCAGAGTGGGTGTCAAATGTAAGAATTATAATTGACGATAAAATCGAGCATTGGTTCTCTCTGAAAGCTCCAGCACGGCCTCGGGTTTAAGAGTAAAAACACTTTTTCTCTGCCTCTCTTTAGGACAAAACTCTCCAAGTGTCGAGGCCGAGGAGATCGCGAGCTGTAATGGGAGCAGTTCTGTCCTCACGCCTCCGGGACCCCCGACCAAAGCCCTGCACTTCCAGAGCCCTCCCAAGTGCTCAGAGGCCAAACACTTGGTATCTTACGCCAGCGTTGTTCGAGCAGCACCGAAAGCGAGATTGCAGTCCCCCTCCGAGCCAGACAGGAAGCCTGTGGACCCTATTTCTATATTGCAGGACCTGAGTAAGAGGTCCTCCTTGAACGACAGTGGCTACTACTCTTATTTCCAATAACCCAAGTAGCACATTTTGATCAGTTGGTTTCATTTAAAGACGCACTTTTCATTATTTTTTTCTTTCGAGGCACAGAATCGCTTTACTTTAGGGACGTTCTTTTTGTAACGAGATGTTATTACGTGCACTTAAAAAAAAAAAGAAATATTTAAAGAAATATTTATATAGATGCTATATTGGGACACGTAGAAAGGTGTCGTTTCTGGAAAAATGATTCTTTTTACAAGAGCTTCTCATTCCCTGCTTATTTGCACATCTCTCGGACGCAACCAGATTATTCTTTTTGACAATGACAGAAATTGTGGTCGGGTTTGTGTGTGTGTGTGTGTGTGGGTAGGGGTGGGTGGGGGGGAGGAGGGGGGTTACTTTGGGGAAGGGGAGGGGTGTAGTGGGAGAGACCAACGTTCTTTTTTATTTCTGTGTTGTTGAGTTTTTCGTGGTACACTGAGTGTGAAGTGACTGTCGCTAGTTCCCTTAGCAAATAATCTCCAGCAGCACCGAGTATCCTGGGTGGTGGCTCAGGAGAGCATTGAGCCCCATTAACAATATTGCAGGTCTTGGAAGGATGTGCAGAAAGCATTGTGAGAGAGAAACACAAGACCATCACTAGCTCTCAGTTACTTCAGTGACTCCATCTTCAGTGCGTTTTGTGTCTGAAGCTCGTGTTAGGGACCGGCTCTCTTCCATGATGGAGATGCACCTTGTGAAAGCGCGATGGCTTCACACACTTTCACAGCTGGTCTCTTTATTTTGGGCTCCTGTTTGAAGTTGCACATTACAAAGCCTGTAGTGTTCCTGCATTCTGTTTGTGTAGGTGATTATTGAATATGGTATTTAAAACAAATTCACTCACATCCAATGTCTGTGGCTACTGTACCTTTCGGTTGCTAAGCTATTGCTGTGATTTCTTATGGGTCATATCTAACGTGGAACATGGCCTTTCTTTCTCGGAACCTTGACTCGTTCTCTGTTGTGTAGAGAGAGCCTCATCCAGCACAGAGCCACACATGTGGCCAACTCCAGATCATCAGCGCTTAAAATCCCTCTATTTAATTAAACAAAGCTGTGCAGAAAAGTGAACCATGAATTACATTTTGTCCATTTTGAATTTCCTTTGGCTACGATTTCAGCTATTTTTGTTTATTGTACGTAAAAAGCAACTAATTAAATATTTTGGTGAAAAAAAACCTGCTTTGTATTTTTTTAAATTCAGATCAAGTTTATATTGATTGTATTTTATTGTGGAGTCCTGTAGAGTAGTGGTTAGAGCACTCGCCTCGCGAGTGAGAGCACCTGGGTTTGATTCCTGGGCAGGGCAAAACACTGGGTAGATTTCCTTATTCCACACGCCTCTGTTCACCTGGTAGTAGGTTGTAAATCGATTGGTGGATCGCTTTTCTGGGGGTAATAATCCCTTAAAAAATAAATAATAATTTGGTCACTCAATCCACGACTGTTTGTGGGACACTGCTTTGTGCAATTGGCTGCCACGTTTCATCCACAAAATATGCAGTCAACTCGCTTTTACACTACATTCTGTGAAGCGCTTTGAGACGTCTTAAGACGTGATAAGGCGCTATATCAAATGCGATGATTATTATTATTTGAAGAAGCCAGCGATGGCTGCCAAGCCTGCAGGATGTCAATTGAGCTGGGATGTTCCAAGTACCATGATTACTATTTTTAAGATTCTAAAAGGACGGGATAGTGTAGACCATGATGAGATGTTTCATCTTGTTCTGGATGAGGGCTAACTTTCTCCAGTTTAATGTCAACAAGACCGAGACCCTCCTGCTTGGCTCCTGTCATACCTCGGGCCCTGATAGCATCACCCTTCATGGATGCACTCTACACCTCACGGAGCAAATACTGAACCTCGGCGTCCAGTTTGATCCTCAATTATCCTTCCCCCACATCCGTGCCATGACTCGCTCCGCCTTTCCCCATCTCCGCAACATTGCCTGTCTCCGCCAATGTCTCTCACCGCAGGCCGCTGAGACCCTCGCCCATGGATTCATCACATCCAGGCTCAACTATCAAAGTCCCTGCTTGTCGGCCTCCCCAACTCCTCCCTCCACAGGCTGCAGATCATCCACAACTCTGCAGCCCGTGTCTTCTCCTGTACCAGACTCTGTGACCCTATCACCCTCCATCCTCACCTGACTCCATTGGTTTCCCATCGCACAGAGGATACAGTTCAAGATCCTGGTCCTCACCTTCAAAGCCCTCTTATGTCCTTGCTCCTACCTATCTCTGTGATCTCCTAACCCCCTGCCAATCAGTCCGCTTCCTCAGCTCAGGAGTGTGGATGGAGTGAGGTAGGTATGCAGGAGCTTCAGTGTAGGAACATAAGTGATCCCATGCTATAGCACAGCCCTGCACCCCTCGCTCTGCCAGTGACTGATGTGGAACCAACGAATGGGAACCTTCCTCTTCCCACCCAATATGAAAGGCACCAGCAGTTTCTGCAGATTAGTTTTGAATTCCCCCCCCTCCCCGCCCCCTTCAATCACATGCCGTGTCCTCTAGTTCTACTGTTCTGGACCAGGTGAAACAGCTCATCATGGTCTACACTACACGATCTTGTTCCTTTAGAATCTAATTACATACAACCAGTTACTGCTGTACTGTACAGCACGGTGTGTGTGTGTGTGTAGAGGGTGTGTGTAGAGGGGGGGGTGAAGGGTGTTTTTGGGGAGAGGGGATACACCCAGTAATTGCTCGATAGAGGAGTTTGAAAGCTTTCAGAAAATGTGAACTTTTCATGCCGGGTAGAGAACAGAACAAGAGGCTGTAAACTAAGGACAATGGAGGTGTAGAATGTCTTCAGTAAAAAGTTGGTGGTGAAATAAAGAAACTCGAAAAGGTTTCAAACAGGATGACATGCTGAGATGGATGTGTGGACAGGACGTGTGGAAATGGATTGCAGCAAGATGAGGCTGAAAACAAATTGCCAAACTGACCGGCAGTCCCCCAAATAAAATGATTATTGCAACCAGGAGAACAATAAAATAACAACAACTTGCATTTATATAGTGTCCCTCACGCAGGCTAGTGACCCAGAGCTCAATACGCAGGTTCCAGCACCAGATGCCACGCCTGCAATTCCATAAACACTTCCAGGAGGCATCACAGCCCCGCACATGGCTGGGTATGAGAGATATTGGGAAGGAACTTGCCTCCAATCAAGGGCACTGTGCCCTCAATCCGTTTCCTTTTTAGTGGCCACTGGAGAGCAATGTGCTATTAACAGCAGTGACATCTCAACTCACTCGCTCCCAGTGAGATGTCTGAGCCGGGGAAAGTGTAGATTTCATTACCTGATAGTCCCCAAGTAGACAGACAGATTTAGAAGTGTTTTGCGATTGTCTCTATTTAATGTTATTTAACATTGAGAGACAATCTGTCGACCTGCCCCACCTCCCAGAGGAAGGAATAATTGAGCACGTTTCTCTCTTTCGGTTTGCAGGCTCAGTGCCACCTCCAGCCACCACCAAGGTAATAGAGAAATCCTAGCTGCTAGTCACCTGGTGAGGGCTCGAACCTACACTTGTCAGATTCACTTAACCAACCAGTGACTATCCACTTGGGAGTGGACAGAGGGGCAAGCGGGGACTCTTTCGGCAAGTTTAGGGACGAAACCTTAGGCAAGTTTCCTTCCTCCACACACCTCCGTTTACCTAGCAGCAAATAGGAACCCAGTTGGTAGTCGAATCGCTTTCTGGGAGTAATAATCCCTCCAAAAAAAATTAGGAAATGTGGTCACTCAATCCCCGGATGTTTGTGGGGACTCTGCTATGTGCAATTGTCTGCCGTGTTTCGCCCACAAAATACACAGTCACTCCACTTTACACAATATATTCTGTGAAGCGCTTTGAGACGTATCAATGACGTGATAAGGCGCTATATCAAATGCAAGGATGAGACACCACTCTCCCCCTCAGTCTCTTTTGCTCCAAACATTTAAATATAAGGCTAAGAAAAATCAAAGTTCATCCTGGTGACTTTATTTCCGCGTCCACTACGATTTTACATGAATCGGTGAGGTTTAATCGCTAATTCTGTGCTTTTTTTTGTTAAAGTTGCAGCTGAACTATTTTAATTTGAACTGCAGTTATTAATTCAGAACGTTAATAAAATATGAAGCATTTAACGCGAGGATTGAGTCCATTTCTTTGCACTTATAAAACCGCCCGCTCCCTGGGATGGGGGTCGTAGCGGGGGGAGAGGGGGGTGGTGGTGAGTGGGGTGGGGGTGGGAAGCATGCACGCTTTAGCTGGGGGGAGAGAGGTCACAGCAGGCTGAACCCCGACTGCTGGGGGCTGAGACCACCCCCCCCACCCACACACACACACGCACACACGAGATAAGTCTGGCCCAGTTGTTCTTGGGCAAACAGAAAAACCTTTCAGTGTCACTGAAGTTCCACGGTGGGGGGGGGGGGGAGGGAGGGGGAGGGGAACGGATTTTCCGTGGATCCCAAACCCGAGTGAGATGTTTGTTCTTTCTCTGTGTCTCTGTTGTGAAGTTGTGCAAGTAAAAGCCACCCCTCGGACTCAGGCTCAGTCACTGTTCTCTCTTTGTCCTGAGCCCCGGCTTGAGAAACGGCGGAACCTTCCCTGCGAGCGGTGCACGGCGCTTGGGTGGCCGGCCAAGTCTCTCGGCGTCTGGTTGGCGGTGCCCGGTGCCCGCTGCCCTCCGGCCGGTCACACGGGTGTGGTCCGCCTGTTGGCTGCCGCTTGGGCAGAATCCTTGGAGTCTTTGGAAAGGCAGTTGTGGACCTGCAGGAACTTGGGGTCTCTCTCGGAGCTGAGGCGGGGGCCGGGGCCGGGCACGGCTTTGGCAGGGTCTCTGGGCAGAGTGTACATGGAGATCTCGCTGGATGGCGTCGCCGCGCTGTAGCCTTTGCCGCCCACTGGGAGGCGTCCCGGGACCGGGGCTCGGTGGAGCGGGAGCTCGAGCGTCTCCGGAAGCGGTAACGGTAGCTCGGGATGCGGGCGAGCACCGAGCGCTTGAACAGGTCGGTGCGGGACGTGACTCTGAGCTGCCGGTGTTTCTCGATGTACATGTGCACCGCCAGCACCCCCACCGTCTCAGCGATCACAAAGGACAGCGCCCCGAAATAAAAGGACCATCCATACGAGTAATTGTTCTTTTTGGAATCGCTTTGCCCAGGGTCCCCGGCATTTGCCGATATGTAGACAATAATCCCTATGATGTTGCTTAAACCTGAGCGAGAGAATGAGAGACGACTTTAGTGAAAGATTCGCAAAGAGATTCACACTCCTGGGTCAGGGTTAGAGACACAGTAAAGCTCCCTCTGCAGTGTCTCAGTTGTGCCCTAACAAGATACCTGCAATGCTCCTCTGGCTCCTCTTGTTGCTTGTCTAAGGCAGAGACTGTAAACATAACTGTATCTCTGTAACGCTGTGACAGATTCATGTCTGTCTCGTCTCATTTACCCGCGACCTTTACAGTGAGTGGAGAGAGAGAGGGAGAGGAGACTTGTTGTGTCAGGCAGAGCTGAATCCTAACGAGGCCAAAAGACCAATGTTATTGCCTGTCTCTGTTTTTATAAATCAGATTTAAATTTGTGTGAAAGACGGGGCAGTGGGTTTGAGGCTGTGTGTGTGTTGGTATGTGTGTGTGTTTTTTTGTATATGCACTTGCGTGTGTGTCTCTATGTTTGTGTGTGTGTGTGGTGGGGGGGAGGTGGGGGGGAGCAAGGTGGGGCAGAAAGGGGATGGTCGAAGCTCCAGTAAATGCACAAACCTGCTGATACGAAAAAGATGCCCGAGCTGAGGACAACATTGTGTTTGCTTTTGTAGAACTCACTGGCAGCGACACAGAGACCCCCGAAGAACAGGAGACCCACACTCATTATGGGAAAGACACTGGACGAGCGGACAATCCCTGCGGAGAGATTTTGAGTCAGGACCACAGCATCCACGCCAACAGCTTGACGTTTATCATGTGAATATGTTAGAAAGGAATCACATTGCCTTGGGGTAGTTTATTTTGCCCACAAAACATTATCATTAATAATAATTATCCTTACATTTACGACTGTTTGTGGGACGCTGCTGTGTACAATTGGCTGCCGCGTTTTGCCCACAAAATACACGGTCAATTGATTTCACAGTGTATCCTGTGAAGCGCTTTGAAACGTCTCGAAGACATGATAAGGCTCTGTATCAAATGCAAGGATTATTATTAATATTATTATTAGCTCCCCTTCAGATTTCGGTCCCAAACACGTTGATACTTTTTCTCAGGAAAATAAAACATCCTTAAGTAAGGAATTATCTCTCTCCGGACTGACTTACGCAGTAAATATTCTGCTGTGTCCTGTTCATAGTCTGCATCCTCAGGGAAGTGATCAATATTCTTGCACACTCCTTTGAACGTACCTGTCAGGAAGACAATATGTAATCTGCGGCCAGGATATAGCGGGAACTGAATGCACAGCATAGAGCAAGAGAGAGAGTGGAGGACCAGAGAGAAAGAGATGGGTGGGAACCAGAGAGAAACAGAGAGAGAGGGAGAGAGAGTTAGATACCAGTTAGAGAAAGAGATGTGTGGGTACCAGAGAGAGAGGAAAGTCTCGAGCATCACATTTAAATGCTAAAACAAAATGATTTGACAGATTAAACTAGCAGTAATTTAAGGATATGATGGACTATTTTGAATCCGGTTTAAACGTGGTTTGTTTATCTGTCGAGCAGTGTCCTCTCTGCACCTCCACCCTTCCGCCCCCCACATTCCCAGGCCAGCGCCCCATGTCACTGACTGTTATATGGAGTCCTGTAGTATGTTGGTTAGAGCACTTGCCTCGCAAGCGAGAGGATCCGGGATCAATTCCCTGGCGGGACTAAACCTCCGGCAAGTTTGCTTACTCCACACGCCTATGCTTACCTACTCGATTGGTGTAATAATCTTTCAAAAGGGATAATAATTTGCTCACTCAATCCACGACTATTTGTGGGACGCTGCTGTGTGCAATTAGCTGCCACATTTCGTCCACACACAAACAAAAAACACCATCAATTCACTTCACAGTGTATCCCATGAAGCTCTTTGAGACGTCTCAACGACGTGTGAAAGCGCTATATAAAATGCAAGGATTATTATGAGAATTATGTTACTCTTGCTGAGGAGTTTGTGAGGCTCTGATGTTTTTCAGCTCATCGATGGCGTTTTGTGTGTGTGTGTGTGTGTGTGTGTGTGTGTGTATATGCGCGTGTCTCTGTGTGTGTGGGTGTGTGTGAGTCTGTTTGTGAGTGTGTGTGAGACTGTGTGTGAGTATGTGTCTCTGTGTGTATGTGTCTCTGTGTGGGTGTGTGTGTTCAGGGTTTTTGAACATTACGTAGTGAGCTGAAGCTAATGAGTTGGATGGAAACTTTGACGTGGGATGGAACTGGCTCAGGCCTGCCGGAGGCGGTTGTTGTGTCTGTGTCTCTCACAGAACCATCGGATTGTCACCTCTGCGTAAAAGGGGCTCAAGCTGCCAGATGCTGAGCTTGATGCCAGTGGCCGCTCACTCCAGCTGTGACCAGATGTTGTGCTGATCAGCGCTGGTCTCTGGGGGAGACACACAAACACAGTGCAAAGCTTTGCTTTAACCCCACGTTGGGCAGTTCCCCGATTCACCCAATACCACTTCTTATTTTGTTTTCTTATTTGTCAA